>NC_139703.1:8958907-9176407 GCF_964188405.1 Protomyctophum parallelum
GTGGTGGAGTTAGCTGTTTTAGCAGACAGTCTGAGGGTCCAATGGAGTTAAGAGGTTTTGTTCGATGCAATTTTTACTACTTTTCATTGGTTCAATATTGTTAACACCTTGATTTCCCGGGGTTATTTAATCCATTAAATCAGTGCGATTTATAGCAGCGGAGCACTTTTACCGACGGACCGGATAAATGTCGCCAAAACACTCTAGAGGCAATCGACAACAACGGGAGGTATGATTAATTCTACGGCGACTAGCGACTGGACCGCGGTGGGCCGTCTAACACAGGATCTTTGCTTAGAATTGGACAGAATGATAGTCATTTTTTTCGGTCTCGTCGGCTAAACAGGGAGGGGGGGGACATTTTCGATGATGTCCCACTGTTGTGCAACATCGAATGTTGCGCAAGAGGCGCTCCCAGCCTGTGGAGCGATGCGATCGGTTTCGATATCAATAATCTCTGTCCTACTAATCAATCTCCGTCTAGGGCAGGGGTGTCAAACTGGTGATCCGCGGGCCGCATGCGGCCCGCGACGTCGTCTTGTGCATCACAAGGGCATCACACCGTACTAATTAACAGGACGGAGACCTCCGTCTGGGGCCATTAGTTAGGTGTTTTCCTAATTCGTCCCGACAGCAACGAACGGTGCTCCAAAAAAGTAACTGGAAACAGAAGCCACTATACAGTATATATATATATATATATATATATATATATATATACAGTATATATATCAGAGAGTCTCTGCAGGTGAGAGACGTCCCTGAGCTGCCGTCAAATGAAAGACGTGTTGAGTAACACAGTATGACAGCGTTAATCCTGGAGAGGCAGACTGAAACCTCCACAGACAGCTCTGAGCTTACCTCTACAGAGGAGACAGAATGCATGGATTAAAGCAAAAATAAAACCTCACCACTGAAACATTGTGCAGAATAGATTGATATAGAATAAATGCTGGCATGTCTCCAGAATCCAAACGACTGAAATCAGTTGTGGCCATGCACTGAGAACTTTAATCCATCCAATTAATTTTTAATTGCAATTATGTTTTGCCATAATAATCATGAACAGCATGTCGTTTTCATATGGTGACATCCCAGCAAAAAGTCAGAGAGAGAGAGAGAGAGAAACAGTGAGAGAGAGAGAGAGAGAGAGAGAGAGAGAGAAAGAGAGAGAGAGAGAGTGGAGGGACTTGTACCATCATCAGCGTCATAGGAGTCTAAATATATCTTTGGTCATCCAAACGATCCAGCATGTTCTTCTACTGCGGACTTGTAAACAAAAACAACGTGAGGCCTGTACGGGTGCAGATTGGAGGCTGTCACTCCGTGGTTTGTGTAGGTCACAATAAGCATTAAGCCATTTAGACCTGATTGGACGCGGCTTAAAATTTGAGCCGTGGAAAAAATAGCAGATCTACAAGCTCATAGCACGGCACCGAGTGCCGCGCTACGAGCTTGTAGATCTGCTATTTCTGTTGAAACATCGTGGCGCAAATCTTTGAATATATATATTCTTTCACAGCGAAAATTTTGAACTCAAATACATACATACATAAATACATATTTTCAGATGGGCCTCATGGGGGGGTCAGCGGTCAATTTATACATGTCTTTTGGGGTCTTTAAGGAGAACCACTGACAGAAACAGAGGTTTTCTCAGAAACGTAGAAGGATTATAGAAGACATTTTGTAAAGTCTGGTGTCAGGTCTGAAGGGGTTAAGTGCACCCGAGGGACGGACCTTGTGTTAGCCAATAAAAAACGAATGGAGGAAACAACCATGCGGAGTGACGGCATTAATAATAAAACAGTCCCATATAGCGCTGGCCTCAGCCTGCACCTTACACACACACACACACACACACACGGCCTTTGCAGTCATGTACCCTCCACTCGCGTCCATGCGTCCATGCCATGCCACTCTACACTATGGTCCCGACCCGAGCGCAGTCTCACACGCGCACGCGCACACACCACAGACTCACACGCATCACTTCCTTACTCTCTCTCTCACGCTAGCTTCTCCACTTCCATGGCATCACACAGAGCCATGAGACAGTGGCACGCGCCATCATCCCACGCCCTGGCAGCCAAGGGAGTCTGCTCAGAGCGTGGGAGGGAAGAACCACTTGAACCCTATAGCCCCCTATTCCAGGAGGTAGGGGGGAAGGGGGGGTAGCAGATCTACATAGGCCTGGCTGTCTCAATTACTTAAGATAATCAAAATTATGTTTCGCATAATCGTCAAACGTTTCCACGTTGAAAAGTGTGCGGACATTTTCAAACATTTTTTATCTACAAGCTTACAACACGTCAAAAACGTTCCTATGTTCAATGCAAAAAAACCCCCACACAATTAAATCCTTAATCGCAATTATTTGTGTGACAATTAATCGTCAAGTTAAATGTACAAATTGTAATACAGTTACGAGAAGCAAAATGCAAGTGTCCTCAGAAGTGCTGAATGGAATAGAATAGGCAACGAGTATAATCCACATCAGAATGGTAACATAATAATGTCAAGAGAGAGGGAAAAGGTATAAACCACATACATGTGCAAAAAGGCAAAGCCATTTCCTTCAGAAAACACTTGTAGTAGAGCAGAAACACTATACTACACAGTATCTATCTATACTATATATAATATATAATCAATTCCCTGGTTTTTAGTTTTCTTTGTTTGCACAGAACATTACACATCGCATTGCTCACGTATTGTGAACCTGAAGAATGGCTCATTTCTGGCTGATTCGGTCTGGCTTATTAGCCAGGGTACATTTCTTCGCATAATCTATACTATTGCACCCAATGGCAGGATTCGTGTCAGGAGAACAAACCGAGGGCCGTTCTCCCTGTTGTCGCATGTGGTGGAAGCATCCTTCTCATTAACCACGGTCACAATCACTTTGTCCACGTCTGAAAAACAACCAGTATCCATCTCAATAATTGGCAAGGAAAGCACATTCATTAGCATATTGCATTGTTCATTAGAACAATGTAAACGACAACTGGAAGAGAAGACTCGTCTGAAAACAATGACCTGAAATCATCCGGAATGCTCCAGCAGGCCTGTGACCAAAGCGATGGCTTTGGGACATTGTGTGTGTGTGTGTGTGTGTGTGTGTGTGTGTGTGTGTGTGTGTGTGTGTGTGTGTGTGTGTGTGTGTGTGTGTGTGTGTGTGTGTGTGTGTGTGTGCGTGCGTGCGTACAGTGGGCACAGATTGTAAGGTATAAACAAACTGAGAAAAAAGCACTGAACTGCAGAATGCCATGTAACACAGACTTAGAGGACAACTTTTTTTTTTTTTCAGCCAAGGTTCATATTTTATGTTATTAGAGAAAGTAAAAGATGGGTGTTATTTATTTATTTATTTTTAATTTGCTGCTTTCTTTCATTTTAGCCATTTTAGCTATTTTTGAGAGGGGGCGGACAAGTGGCTAAATATGTTTGTTTTTACACATTTTTGGTTATTTCCTATAGTCCTACTAGACCCCGGGAAATGACATTTGGCCACAGCACATGCAGAAGGATCTACTGAATGTGAAGGGGGATAGCCCTAGGGGGGATGCCATACCGTGTGGGGATCCGCACGGAATTCCGATGGAGCATTAGTCCGACCTGCGGGAACCCCTCGAACATGCACTGCTCCCGTGCTTGAGGTTATGGTTAGGTTAGGGTTTGAGGTGTCGTCTGTCGGACCAATGACTAGTCTCCCACTGTGCGTCGTATGCATGTCCCCCTTCACATTCAGTAGATCCTGTGATCTTTTGTGTTAAAAAAAGAACACTCATCTTTTACTTTCTCTAATAACAACCCTGAAAGCAATAAGGTACACCGGCACACTGTGTATTTGCTCTGAACACGAGTATTTTTTTATGAAGCAATGTTTCGGTCCCTCCGGACCTTCCTCAGGCATCTAATAACAACCTAAAACATGAACCTTGGTTGAAAAAACCCAAAGGGTGCACGACTCAACAATATCATGAAAGCAGAATACAGTCAGCGTACAGTGTAGGATGCTTCACAAGCTATAGTATGACAGGAGTCAGGAGGACCCTGGCTAAAAGAAAATAAAAAACAAGATTTGGCTATCAATGCCAGGCCAGACGCTTACAGGAGCAGTGGACAGACAGGAACAGGATATGGTTACAATAGGGAGAATGTATTTTAGCAGCGCTACATCACACACACAAACAATGAACAACTTGCCACTTGAATAGGGACGACAATAGAAGCTATACCGAATTACGAGACAGAAGACAGACAAAGCAGGCCCCTTAGCTCAGGATCCATTTGCCCACTAGTCTGTTATTAATTCCAATCTACAGTAACACAATGACACATCCAATATTCACACTATTACTACTACGGTACTCATTCCACGGCGACGGCCAAATCCATACCTTGGTTTTCTGGTTGGATACACCTGGAAAAGGTTTCTACACTAGTGGCTAACCCAATCAGAACGCTGCATTAAATATAGATGTTGTGGACAAGCAGAACAAAATGTTTAATGTTTAATTCAAGGAATTGGAAGGAGGTTTAATTCAACAAATAATAACATAAGAGAGAAGATGGGGTGAATAAACCATGAAGCAGAATCTCAGGAGTGGAGGGAGGGGTGGGCTCTTGAAAAAGAGTCCCCCAACTGGAGGACAGGCATATGGAGTTCAGAGAGAGAGAGGTCACCTTCACATCATCAATAACGATCACTGATTAACACAAAAATAAACCTAAGCCCCCCCTCTGTAGAAAACCCAGCGTTGTGGTGTTAAAGACTGGCTGCTGGACTCCTAGCCCTTGCATTATTCACACAGAGACACTTAGCACAAATGGAGGACAAATGGTGTAGCTCAAGCACACGGTTTTCGCTTAAACGTGCGGTGGCGGATTACAGGAAGCTGTCTTTTGAGCTAATAGCCACTTCACGTAGGATATTTCTGTTCTCCCTAAAGTGGCTGGAGGGTAATTAAGTATAGGCTAATGACAGAGTATAGGATATACAGAGACCTTATATTTGACTCCCCCCCTAAAATCTGATCTAACAGATCTATAAGTATAAGCTGTTGAAACGCCATTACGCTGATCAGTGCATTGATATTGTATTGAGTTTGTATGTCTGTTTTTTGGGGGGTAGCCAGTGTAGCCTTGGTAGGGTCAGGCTGCGTGTGTGTGTGATCCTGTGCCTACCGCAGTACTGTATGTGTAACTATCATAAATGTATTTCAGCTTTATAGGCTACATTGTATAAAATAATAACAAATAAAATGTGTGGTTTATGTTTATATTCAAATATAAATTGCATTTTAATTGCAATGGGACCCAAGTAGTAAAGCTCAGCCAATACTAGAAGGAACCATGGAACCAGTAAACGGCACAGAGCAGCAACGCAACATATCTGAACATGAAGGGAAAGAGGGATGATGATCGTTTACGCTAGATTAAGATAAATTGATTACTAGATATACTGAGCAATAGACTTCTTATCCTGTTTTTGCCCACATAACAGAGAGAGACTTATATGAGTCAGCCCCCAAAATAACCCCCAAATAGCTGCTTGTTTCTTCCTCCTAATTGCAGGGCTTGAAAAGACATGTTAGCAATAGTGTGAATGTTCTCCATTTATTTCTTCATTTACGCTCCTTTTTCTCCACCAATCAGTCTCCGTTTCTCTCACTCACCACTCAATGTGTACCTCGTGCAGCAGTAGAGAACAGGTTAACCCATTTAGACCTAAGTTCCATTCTACAAAATTTGTAGAATCATAGAAAACATTTGATGATTTAGAAGACATTTAATGTCTTCTAAATCATGAGTTTTCTATGTCAGTGGTTTTCAAAATATTTCATACCAAGGACCCCCAGAATTATATGCCCACCGACCCCCATTTGAAAATATGTTGTTCCAGGAGCAGAAGCAAAGGTTTGAGTTAAAAACGTTTGCTGTGAAAGAATATATATTCAAAGATTTGCGCCAACTTTTAAAGATTAAAAAAATAAATAGCAGACCTACAAGCTCCGAGCTTTTCAATAGCTAAAGCATAACATAATGCTTTAAAACAGCAACAGGGGTTCCCGTCCAGAACAGGTTAAGTGCAGCACCACACCTTTTTTTCACACTTTTTCCACTTCTGCTCCGTGGTCTAATAGACCTCATCTCCGCCGGCATACTGTATGTACTGTACCTTGGCTTATCTCTTAAACACACTAACATAACCTAAAGGGGAGCCATTACAGCTTTAACCCATTTAGGCCTGACGTCGACATTTTTATTTAAAATCCTGACAGTTTTCTGAAATACCTCATGTTTCTATATCAGTGGTGCTCAATATTTCATGTCAAGGACCCCAAAAATTATATGTAGCCTAATATGCCTCCGCCCCCTCATCTGAAAATATGTTGTTCCAGGGACCTCCCCAGAAGCAAAGATTTTAGTTAAAATGATCACTCTGTATTAATAATATATATTCATATATATATTTGAGGCACATTTTCAAGATTAAAAACAAAATTGCTTGTAGATCTGCTATTTTTCAATAGCTAAAGGCTAACATAAGGCTTTAAAACACCAACAGGGGTTCCCGCCCAAAATGGGTTAAAGATAAACATAGTATAGTTTGTGGTTTTATTCAAGGGCTCTTCGCGCCGCGGCACGCTGTGTGCCAATGCAACTTCCGATCACTCTGTGCTCTGCGATGGTACGTTCGTGCAGATAAGACCAATGTATGTTGTAGTATACTATACAGCAGTGTTGTTTTTGGCAGCAAATTTCAAATTTAGTTTTAGTCATAGTCTTTGGAATGAAGCTTTAATTTAGTTTTAGTCATATTTAAGTCACCTGGAATGTTTTAGTGTTGGTCTAGTTTTAGTCGAGTAAACATCATAAGATTTTAGTCGACTAAATCTACAATTGATTTAGTCGACTAAAATGTGGCACCGTTGTTTATTGTTTATTGAATGGATCCCCGTTAGCTGACGCCGTGGCGACAGCTAATCTTCCTGGGGTCCATATAAAATACATTAAAAAAAAATACATACGGTAATTACAAATACATTCAACAATGTTAAATACATGGAAATACATAATTACAATTTATTCTATAAAATTAAAATGCAACATAATGAGAATAACATTATGGTCATGTGGTCAGCTGTAGCAAGTGTTCCTTTAAAGCATATTTGAAAGATAATTTATGTTGTGTTATGTCAATGTGAGGCGGTAACATGTTCCAAAATGATATTGATCGATACATAACTGTTTGTTTAAGGAGGTTCGTTTTTGGAGCAGGGAGTGATAAATGGCTGAGGCTTGCAATTCTGGTGTTATGATTATGTCTGTCACTTGATTTTAATAACTGTTTGAAAAAAGTAATGTCTATCAGTCATTGTGTGTGTGTGTGTAAATGTTCACATGGGCGGGTCATACCTCTCACAGCAAGACGTTCAAACATCGAATTTGTCCAGCTCACTGATGTCATTTATGACAACAACTTTTTCCTCTTCTCCATTCAGCTTGATGAGCACTTATGAGACAGCTAGCAGTCCATGTAGCCTGCATTTTGTCCTGTTTTCTTTAGTTCCCAAACCTTTTCATGTCCAGGACCCCCAAAAGACTCTAGCAGTGATTCTCAACAATTTACGTGAAATCTTTCACAGACTTTCCTACTAGGCTGAGGAATATATCCCAACCTTTTCATAGATTTTTGCAAAACACATTTTTGGAACAAAATGCCTCAAATCATCCAATTGCCATCCAAGGCGTAAGAACGCTTTTCCTATTGGCCTATTATAGCGCCATCAGGAGGTCACAACCTGACCTGCCCTGGTGGAGACCTGTGCCCTGAGGGGCACATTATCTAGTTTGGACTCGGTTCCACGGATAAATGTCGTGAAAGTAGCCGAACTACAAGCTCCCAACGCAATTTGAACCCCCGTTTTGGGAAGCACTGCTCCACTACAGTACAGTATGTCACGCAGAGGGCCTTTGTAAACCCCTTATACTACAAGCGTATTCAATTAATCATACGCACGCACACACACACACACACACACACACACACACACACACACACACACACACACACACACACACACACACACACACACACACACACACACACACACACACACACACACACACACACACACACACACACACACACACACACACACCCCCCCCTTGTGCATCCTCATGCCAGCCTCTCAACCAGCCCCTCTCTAAACTAGCCTCCATTATTCATTAGCGGAGCTACAGCTGGTATGCATACGGAACTAGCCACTCCATCACTATTACTGGGTGTTACTGTAGTATATTAGCACGTCCGCGGAAGTGGGCTCCTTAATGACCTGTCACGGCATTCAAGTCGAATGCCTCGTAGTAGAACCGTGTTATTATTATTGCCTCAGAAGTGCCTAAATATTCATCTTTCAGGCACTGACATACGACTAGAATTGGAGTATTCATTAAAAGACTGCCCCGAACGTACACGACTACAGCACGGGACTTGAATATGGCAACACCAGAAAATGTCGCCGTCGGAATCCGATATTGCTAGGAATGTTTATTATTAATGACTGTGAAGGTTCTATGTAGTTCTTTAGTTCCCAAACCTTTTCATGTCCAGGACCCCCAAAAGACTCTAGCAGTGATTCTCAACCCGTTTAAATTCAAGGAACCCCAGTTTGACATGCATATTAGTCTACAGACCCCCATTTAACCCATTCTGACCTGAGATCAGATTCTAAAAATGTCAGTCGTTCTTCGATTTTTCAAAAATAGCAGACCTACAAGCTCGTATCGCGCCACTCGGTGGCGCGATATGAGCTTGTAGATCTGCTATTTTTTAAATAGCTAAAGCATAATGTAATGCTAACACCAAAAGGGGTTCCCGTATAGAATGGGTTAATGTAATTTCTATCTCTGGGACCCCCAATTTATATTGTAAAATCAATGTTAATCTAACTCTGAGAGTATACAAATGGAACCAAATGGACCCGAGTGTATAAATGGAACACAATGGACCCATTAGGGTCCATTTGGTTCCATTTGTACACTCTCAGGGTTACAGACTCATAAGGGTCCATTTGGTTCCATTTGTACACTCTCAGAGTTACAGACTCATAAGGGTCCATTTGGTTCCATTTGTACACTCAGAGTTACAGACTCATAAGGTTCCATTTGTACACTCAGAGTTACAGACTCATACAACATTGCTTTTAAGTGATCTTTTATTTTTTATTATTCATGTCCTCACTGTATTTTATTACTGCTTGTTTCTTTTAATGTCGTTGCCTTAGTTTATCTGTTCTTATCTTTGTACCACTGCCTTCTCCTGATTTGACACTGCGCTATTGTCCTATTGTTTTAACTGCATGCCTGTTTTAATGCGGTTTTGTTTTGCTTTTGTTTTTATTATCTTTTCTGCTCTGTAAAGCACTTTGAGCTACATTTATGTATGAAAGGTGCTATATAAATAAAGTGTATTATTATAAGGGTCCATTTGTACACTCTCAGAGTTACAGACTCATAAGGTTCCATTTGTACACTCTCAGAGTTACAGACTCATAAGGGTCCATTTGGTTCCATTTGTACACTCTCAGAGTTACAGACTCATAAGGTTCCATTTGTACACTCTCAGAGTTACAGACTCATAAGGTTCCATTTGTACACTCTCAGAGTTACAGACTCATAAGGGTCCATTTGGTTCCATTTGTACACTCTCAGAGTTACAGACTCATAAGGGTCCATTTGGTTCCATTTGTACACTCTCAGAGTTACAGACTCATTAGGTTCCATTTGTACACTCAGAGTTACAGACTCATAAGGGTCCATTTGGTTCCATGTGTACACTCTCAGAGTTACAGACTCATAAGGGTCCATTTGGTTACATTTGTACACTCTCAGAGTTACAGACTAATAAGGGTCCATTTGGTTCCATTTGTACACTCTCAGAGTTACAGACTCATAAGAGTCCATTTAGCTGGGGATCGCCCGGAACTCCCTCAAGGACCCCTGGGGGTCCCAGGACCCCACTTTGGGAAACACTGCTTTAGGTCACAGTTCTCGTGGCGGATAGCACTGATAGGCAGCAGTAATATAATGTAATATACAAGGTGTGTGTATATTTGGACTGCACAAATCACAAATCATGATTTTTATGTTTCACAATTATGTACAGTAATTGTTCAACTTAATTAATTCAATCACCTAATTTGACTTGCCCTCGTCTGCTCACCATTACAAAGTTTAATATAAGCAGAGCAGCGTACACACCTCATCTCCCCACCTGTCAATCTCACAGGAGGCACAACACAAATCATACAAGGCCATTACTATCATTTGGCAAAATGTATGGCACTGATCTATGCTCACTGTGTGAGCAACACATTTAAAACGCAAACAAATATATATATTTCAAACTAGAAGTGTGCAATCCTCTTCTCACAATGCACGAGAACATTTGTGCCTGATTTGGTGAAGATAATCACATCTCTGGAATATAAAGTGAGTGCAGTAGTACAGCATTTGCATGAGGCTTGGTTGTCTAGACAAGGTCCCTCAATGTGTGATTAAAATTTGGGGCAGCTGATTTGTGGCATTTTTCTTTGCCAAAAAACTGGTTCCTCTGACATGCAAATTGTGGATGCCAATTATATCAGAAAATATGAAAAATCTGAGATAATGTGCACCAATTTGTATGAGTTTTGGACCCCAAAAATGTGTAGTAGCAGAAGTGTATGTGTGTGTGTGTGTGTGTGTGTGTGTGTGTGTGTGTGTGTGTGTGTGTGTGTGTGTGTGTGTGTGTGTTTTGAAGAAAATGCTAAATGGAAATCTCATCAGGTGTGGAAATGGGCTTATCTAAGTTTCACACAAAGTTTCACGCCTATCAGTGAAGCGGTGCCCGAGATGAGCTCTGTACAGACAGACAGACAGACAGACAGACAGACAGACGGGCAGACAGACAGGCAGGCAGGCAGGCAGGCAGGCAGACGGACGGACGGACGGACGGACGGACGGACGGACGGACGGACGGACGGACGGGCGGGCGGGCAGACGGACTTCCCACAACCACTGTTACCAACTTACCAATAATTGTGATGATTAATCGTGATTTACAATATTAAGCAAAATTATATTTTAGCCGTGTAATGGTGTATCCCCAGTATACTAATACACCAGCTGAGTGGCCTTGTGGTTAGAGCATAGGCCGTAGGGGGTTCAATTCAATCCCCCGGCCCGGTCATACCAAAGACTACAAAAAGGGCCCCAATTATGCCTCCCTGCTTGGCATAATGTGGCGGATAGGATTGGGGGTAAATCCTTGTGACATACTAGCTAGTGTCAAGTCCAGAGGGAGTACGGCTCAGGGAAGTACTTCACGCTACTACAGAAACAGGAGACAGGCGCCTGCCCCGTGGGAACCATCGATTCCCGAGGCTACCTACTTATAGTACACTAGATGTGCGTAGTTCAATATTGCATAACTATAGAGCAAGTTTCTCATCAATATTGTAGCATTTCTAGGCTGCTGTAGTAGTAGTAGTAGTAGTAGAACAACATACGGTATTACACATGAGATTTCTTTTCTTTTCGGATCACAAAATATAGAGTGTCGCAGTCCCGCCTAGGGATGGAGCTCGTTCATTTTTATTACCAGGGCCCAGGAAATGATTCCCCGTTCATTTTCCTCATAGACATTTCAAAAAGTATTTATTTAAAGACCTTTTAAGCCTCGTACAAAGCCAACTCTTGTAGTGACAAATCATGACAACAAACACAATTTTCCGGCCGAACAAATAATTAGAAAGAAGAAGAAAACGGCAGTTTACAAGTTACAACACTTTTGTTCTTTGTAATTAATTAGTTTGGTCCAAACTATTGTGTTTGTTGTCATGATTTGTCACAACTCGAGTTGGCTTTGTTCGAGGACGCTTATAAGGTCTTTAAATAAATACGTTTTGAAATGTCTATGAGAAAAATGCATTGGGAACTATTTCCTGGGCCTGGCGTCGTCATGAAACGGGGCGGGACTGCAACGCTCTATAGGGACTAGAGTCTAATCCTCCTTTGGTGATCAAGCCAAAAGACATCCCTGAGTCCCTGACCATGAGAAAAACATAGAAATGTGCAATTCTGGGAAATTGCAAGAGTGGTTGCACCGAGACGCAATGAATCCACTGGGAACTGAGCAACTAGCTTTATATTCCGTCTTACCATTTTATATTATGTATTGTGATGTCATGTGTAGCATGACAACCGTGACAACAGTGTGTGAAGCATGACAACAGTGACAACAGTGTGAAGCATGAGCAAAAGCTTCACTTGAGTTAATAAAATAAAGTTAATAAAAAGCAGGTTCACTTTTATTGTTGCCTATAGCAACCACACTAAATATAATTTGGAAATGTAACATGAATATATAATTCTCTTTTATTATTTGTCTAAGAAGCTTTGTAATCTCTGAGACCTCTGTTAATAAAAATAAACACACATGGGCTGAAACTGTGGAACCAGGCCAGGATAAAAGTCAACAATTGCAACAATGCAAGGACTATCTTTAGACTGGCTAAAACATCCTTGCCTGGCTTTGGCATATATCCAACAACAGCCAATGTGTGATGCTGCCGTTGGTGGTGTGTGTCCCTACGCTGTCCTTCGCTGTGCTCACAACAACAACAACAACAACAACAACACGTGGACAGCTCAAGTACCACTGCCATGGTAAACTGCTACTGTTACCATGACTTGAACAACTTTTAAGCAAGTTGCCTTTTCATAAACGACTATATCAGCCGCAAAGTGGCCAATCTGGCCATCGCCTCTTTTACTCTTAGAAGCCATCCATCATTAATAATCTCTCACGTCATCCGTCAGTGTTTGGTGAGGTCACTCCAACTCGCCAAACACAAACTGCAGCGCATTATAGCGCTTAAACGTGCCTAAAACATCATCTCTGAGCCCCAGATCCGGACTCATCTTTAGATTCTATTCCACCTGAAAGAAGCCTGAACCACAACCCAGAATGTAGAAGCAAAGACAGCTGAATGAGCTAAAACGGTGAAACGCGCCAGAGAAGGAAGCGACAATCTTCCGCGCTCCCCTCTATACATTTTTAGCAGATGATGAAACATGTACTTACTGTATGTCCTCCTTAACTATTAGATCAACAATTATGTTATGTATGCCTGGCAACATACATTCCATTATATACTGTACATACTATCATAGAAGCCATTCAGAATATGTTTTCAGTAACTGAATTGTGCTCACGGTGCAGGGAAGATCACAGGGGTAAGACAACTCCCCTCACTTCAGTCTATTTATGAGCACGGCTACATTAAAACAGGCTCAAACTAATTGTCAGTGATGTTACCCATGTTTTAAATGGAGAGTTTGTAGTTCTGCCCTCTGGGAGAAGATACAAAGAACCGAAGTGGAAGTACATCATCAGGTTTAAAAGATCGTTTGTACCAGCGTCAACTAAAATGAGCTGCGTTCAGACTTGAATATATATATTCGCCTTGGTCTGTCCTGTTTGTGCTGCATGACCTTGACCTTGAAAGGAAGGCAAGCTAGCTGTCCTTGTTGTTTTAACCTCTTAAAGGTATATTCAGTGATTTCATTCAAAAAACCTTAGGTTTCGTTTTTGGCTGTGGGACCCAGCCTTTCGTCCAATCAGGATAGAGAGTCAAAAACGAAACCTAAGGTTTTTTGACCCCCAGGGGTTAACTGGGGACAGGGAGGATCTCCTTATATGGCCAGCACACTCTATAGTAGGGAGGATTATCACAACAAAACAAAAAAATAAGTGATATTTGAATTAAGTGAAATCACTGAATATACCTTTAAATTAAACCCCAGGGGGGTCCAGGAGGGAATATCTAAAATATCGGAGTTGGAACCTGAGAACTTGACCAGCCCCATTTACCCGCTGAGAGCTGTTCATGAGGTGGACAGCCGCTGCCCCCGCCGGCGGGGGATTGGGGCTTAATAGGTTTTAAACCAGTCCAGTGTTGTTAATCGTCTTAATGCTTTTTCTGGTTATAACTTATATCGTCAGTAGCCGTTTTTGTATTGACCTGTACTTTCGTTTGAACTGTACCCATTCTACAAACTGTGAATACAATTTTCAATCAATCAATCAATCAATCAGTCAGTCAGTCAGTCAGTCAGTCAGTTAACATTACAAGGTACCTCCATACATTGACTGGTATAAGTGATGTTTTGTTACTTCTGTACCACTAACAGTAGCCCTTAACGAGATCAAAACGTTGGAAATGATGTCAGAAACGAACTACTACAGTGTCCAATTCAGGTCCTACCCGCACACGCGCGCGTGCACACACACACACACACACACACACACACACACACACACACATGCACACGACACACACACGCACACGCCATTATTCATGCAGAGGGTTGCCTCTAAATGGATCCATGTCTGTAAATGTCATCAGTAAATGTCAATAGCTTTCGGAGGCCTGTCCTGGGGACATGAAGCCACGGCATACTGGCCACAGGACACAGACGCACCTTAATTTCCCAAACACTTCATCTATTCTTAATCGCTTTTAAAGAGCTTATCCGTTCATGTGATGAATTAAACAACACCACCATAATGACAGTCTTATTTGACAAGGGAAGAGCCGAGAAGAAGTTGTGAATATGGAAGGCAATAAAAAAACAAGGTAGAATGTAGCGAATCCCAGGTCCTCCTAAGCCCAAAAAGACAACGTTCCTCACACACACCCAAAAAGACAACGTTCCTCACACACACACCCAACACATATTTACCAACACAACCCGGTCATCACTGGAGACGAGACGTGCAATGCCACTGTAATTTGTTTTGCCGACAATCAAACCGTAGCAATTGTATTTAACAAGGTTCCTTCTTTTACTGCGGAAAGGCTGAGGTAACAGAGCAAACATTAATCTATCTTTCTGTGGTGGGCGCCGGCACAGGAAGCCAAATCAAATGGGAATTCATGTTGCTATGATCATGATGCAGGTTTACAAGCACAGTATATACAGAACACTGGAGGGGATGTCTGGACTCTGGAGTGGTGACAGCTGAAGGTAGAGCTCCACCCATGATGACAATCCCCACTTTAGAGAGTCCTAGTAAGACCCACCAATTACCAATGTTGTTGACCGACATCTTAACCACCATTATAAGCGTTATTTAAAGTTTCCATTTGAGAACATTTACCGGTAACTTATATGCAAAAAATACAAATAAACACAAATAACTCGTCCCACCGACTTCTGACGTCATTCTGACGTCTGCATAAACTCCATATTTGGGCATGCCTAACAAAGAAGTATAAGGGCAGTGCCCCACAGGCACCGCTCTAGTGGAGTTAAAGGTGTAGTGGTGCCAGCCGTACCTGGGCAGTGCCCCATGGGCACCGCTCTAGTGGAGTTAAAGGTGTAGTGGTGCCAGCCATACCTGGGCAGTGCCCCCATGGGCACCGCTCTAGTAGAGTTAAAGGTGTAGTGGTGCCAGGCATACCTAGGCAGTGCCCCCATGGGCACCGCTCTAGTGGAGTTAAAGGTGTAGTGGTGCCAGGCATACCTGGGCAGTGCCCCCATGGGCACCGCTCTAGTAGAGTTAAAGGTGTACTGGTGCCCCACGGGGCACCGCTCTAGTAGAGTTAAATGTGTAGTGGTGCCAGCCGTACCTGGGCAGTGCCCCATGGGCACCGCTCTAGTGGAGTTAAACGTGTACTGGTGCCCCACGGGGCACCACTCTAGTAGAGTTAAACGTGTACTGGTGCCCCACGGGGCACCGCTCTAGTGGAGTTAAAGGTGTAGTGGTTCCAGGCATACCTTTATGTAGGCCTGCAGCTCGGGGTAGACCCTGTAGGACCCCAGGACGTGGGAGATGGGCGTGGTGTAAGGGAAGCAGGCGGTGACGGCGTGGGCCACCTCGGGCAGGGAGAACACCTTGAAGCCGTACTGCTCGTAAAGCTTTAGGAGCTCCTCGTCCGGCTTGTCCTCGCCCTCGCTCAGCACGCTGCCCACCGCGTAGCGACACTTCTCCGACGGCTTCTGCATGGAGGAGAGGAGAGAGGAGAGACGTAGAACGTATTATTGACCCATTGATACTTCTGCATGGAGGAGAGACGTAGAACGTATTATTGACCCATTGATACTTCTGCATATAGGAGAGACGTAGAACGTATTATTGACCCATTGATTACCGGGCTAAGCATCTGTGCAGTGTTGATTTCGTCGACTACCTTTTTCCACTGACGAAAAACTAAATGGAAACTAAATGAAAACTGAGCTATGGTGACTAAATATATTGACAATTTCGTCAACAAATAAAAACTAGACTAAAATGTTAGGAAGGGACTAGAAGCTGAAAATAGCTCACAAAAGAACACACTGCGACGCGTTTTGAGCTTGTAGATCGGCTATTTTCAGCAAGTGTAAAAACAGTCATTACGACAGCATCAAGGCCCGCCAAAATACATTTTAGTCGACTAAATCAACTGTAGATTTAGTCGACTAACATATGACATTTAGTCGACTAAAACTAGACTAGCACTAGCACTAGCACATTCCAGGTGACTAAAATGTGACTAAAACTAAATTAAAACTATTCAAGAGACTACGACTAAAACTAAAATTGAAATTATCTGCCAAAAACAACACTGCATCTGTGTCATAACTTTTGAGGGGCGCTAGCCCCTCCTATACACAGGTTTAATGTTTGTCTTTAGTTCAATGTTTGTTTTGTAAACGCCATTGACATTGATGGGAAAATGTACGTCATAATGTGTCTCATTATGTCATATTGTCTCTTTATTGTTAATGACCAGTCAGACCAGTCGGCATGCTACAGACCAGTCAGCATGCTACAGACCAGTCAGCATGCTACAGACCAGTCAGCATGCTACAGACCAGTCAGCATGCTACAGACCAGTCAGCATGCTACAGACCAGTCAGCATGCTACAGACCAGTCAGTGCATGCTTGGCCAGGGAGCCAAGAGAACAGATCTCAGAGAGATGGACGGGTGATTGTTTAAGCTGCTGTTAAAACATGCTGCTGGTTTCTGTTACGTCGTGTCAGCCAGAGTCTGTCTGTCTGTCTGTCTGTCTGTCTGTCTGTCTGTCTGTCTGTCTGTCTGTCTGTCTGGGGCTGGCAGCCAGGAAAAGGTTCACAGACGGGACCCAGCAACACCCCACCCTCCCCTCCCTCCATGCCGTTCCCTGGCACCCTCTCTCTCTCTCCACACATCTCAGAATTATCACATCTCCAGCTACCTTCCTCGTCACCTTCTTCTGTCTCACTTTGTCACTCACTCACACACGGGGGCTTGTGCTGTGCTGTGCCCGCTATCTGCAGTCTGTTCCACACACTCGCACACTAGTCGTTTTATATCCCGCACGCCATAATTCAGTGTTGCTACTGGCAGGAGGCTGTCATCGGAAACCACGGTGTGTGTGACTGACATAACCCATTAACCCATTTTTGGCGGGGAACCCCTTTTGGTGTTTTAAGCATTATATATTATACTTTAGCTATTGGAAAATAGCAGATCTACAAGCTCATAGTGCGGCACTGAGTGTTTGAATAGATATTTTTTGAGTTTTTAACTCAAATCTTTGCTTCTGGGGGGTCCCTGGAACAACATATTTTCAGATGGGGGTCGGCAGCCAATTACATATATTTTTGGGGGTCGTTGACATGGAATAGTTTGAGGACCACTGACATAGTTTTTTTTCAGAAAACTGTCAGGATTTAGAAGGCATTTGTTGAATCGTTCCCAGGTCTAAATGGATTAAGACCCGAGACCATATTCTACGAATAGCAGTTTTCAGAAAAAGCCTATGTGGTTATATCAGCTGTTCTCAAACTATTTCATGTCACGGAACCCCCAGAATTATATGTAATTGGCTGCCGACCCCTTCGTCTGAAAATGTGTTGTTCCAGGGACCCCCCCCCCCCCCCCATAGAAGCAAAGATATCAGTTAAAAACGCTGTGAAAGAATATATATTCAAAGATTTGCACACATTTTCACAAACAGCTTAAAGTTTAAAAAAATGGTTATAGTGGGTTAAAAAGCTACGGTATAACGTGACACAGATTGCGTGGCAGCCGGTCAAAATGGGATAAATCTGTTTGATCACACAATCCTCTCCCTCCCCAGTACATCACCAGTCCTCTCCCTCCACCTCACCACCTCTCCCTCCCCAGTACATCACCAGTCCTCTCCCTCCCCAGTACATCACCAGTCCTCTCCCTCCACCTCACCACCTCTCCCTCCCCAGTACATCACCAGTCCTCTCCCTCCCCAGTGCATCACCAGTCCTCTCCCTCCCCAGTGCATCACCAGTCCTCTCCCTCCACCTCACCACCTCTCCCTCCCCAGTACATCACCAGTCCTCTCCCTCCCCAGTACATCACCAGTCCTCTCCCTCCCCAGTACATCACCAGTCCTCTCCCTCCACCTCACCACCTCTCCCTCCCCAGTACATCACCAGTCCTCTCCCTCCCCAGTGCATCACCAGTCCTCTCCCTCCCCAGTGCATCACCAGTCCTCTCCCTCCACCTCACCACCTCTCCCTCCCCAGTGCATCACCAGTCCTCTCCCTCCACCTCACCACCTCTCCCTCCCCAGTGCATCACCAGTCCTCTCCCTCCCCAGTACATCACCAGTCCTCTCCCTCCACCTCACCACCTCTCCCTCCCCAGCACCTCACCACCTCTCCCTCCCCAGTGCATCACCAGTCCTCTCCCTCCCCAGTGCATCACCAGTCCTCTCCCTCCCCAGTACATCACCAGTCCTCTCCCTCCACCTCACCACCTCTCCCTCCACCTCACCACCTCTCCCTCCACCTCACCACCTCTCCCTCCACCTCACCACCTCTCCCTCCCCAGTACATCACCAGTCCTCTCCCTCCCCAGTACATCACCAGTCCTCTCCCTCCACCTCACCACCTCTCCCTCCCCAGTACATCACCAGTCCTCTCCCTCCCCAGTGCATCACCAGTCCTCTCCCTCCCCAGTGCATCACCAGTCCTCTCCCTCCACCTCACCACCTCTCCCTCCCCAGTGCATCACCAGTCCTCTCCCTCCACCTCACCACCTCTCCCTCCCCAGTGCATCACCAGTCCTCTCCCTCCACCTCACCACCTCTCCCTCCCCAGTGCATCACCAGTCCTCTCCCTCCCCAGTACATCACCAGTCCTCTCCCTCCACCTCACCACCTCTCCCTCCCCAGCACCTCACCACCTCTCCCTCCCCAGTGCATCACCAGTCCTCTCCCTCCCCAGTGCATCACCAGTCCTCTCCCTCCCCAGTACATCACCAGTCCTCTCCCTCCACCTCACCACCTCTCCCTCCACCTCACCACCTCTCCCTCCACCTCACCACCTCTCCCTCCACCTCACCACCTCTCCCTCCCCAGTACATCACCAGTCCTCTCCCTCCCCAGTACATCACCAGTCCTCTCCCTCCCCAGTACATCACCAGTCCTCTCCCACCCCAGTACATCACCAGTCCTCTCCCTCCCCAGTACATCACCAGTCCTCTCCCTCCCCAGTACATCACCAGCGTCCGGGTTCAAATGGGAAAGGCAATAATGAGTGACATTACTGTTGGACGTGAGCTGATTATCTGTACCCGACCTGTCAACCTGACCCGACACCCCCCCCCCCCCCCCCCCCCCCCCCCCCTTGTTCCTGACAACCCACTAAACAATGAGCCCAACGAGAACAAGAGATTATGTCTAGTGACAGGGAAATGATTCTGTCAGGAGGACTGCATTGGATATACTGGTGGTTCCACTGCTTAGAGATCAATGGAAGAGGCTGAGCAAACAAAGACAGCCTCGATGGCACAGTGTTTGTACTCCCTAAGCCGCTTATACGGCCACGACATGCAGCATCAACCAACAGTGCGGACCAGTTGCATTCATTTTAGGCCATCAATCAGTGGCTTCATTGATCTCTCTTTCATTGAAACACAATTCAAGTAAAAAGACGACTTTGGATCTTTCAAATCGTTATTTTTAGAACACCTGTTCACATTACGATTTTGTAGGACACTTGTTTATGAACAATATAGCACCTAATGTTTGATTAACATAATTGTGTTGTACTGGGTCATACATTTCAGATAATAAAAATCACACCCGTGTGAAGTGGGGGGGCACTCTTATCATCATACATCATCTCATTCTGGCCAATCACAATTTGCGTCCTCACTTTTGTCATCAATGTTTGTTTTTACACTCAAACCTAGTCATAGGAAATGGTAGCAAAACAATGTACAATACTTACTTACCAATGTTTTGACACAAACACAGGCCCATAGACATAGGAGGGAAGCCTAACATTGTCAATAGACCTCTTATACAACTTTCATATGTATAGAGATTGTCAACACTAGACGGGCTATGATAAGACACAGTACTATCCCTTTAAAGAGACAGGCTATGATAAGACACAGTACTATCCCTTTAAAGAGACAGGCTATGATAAGACACAGTACTACCCCTTTAAAGAGACAGGCTATGATAAGACACAGTATTCTCCCTTCAAAGAGACAGGCTATGATAAGACACAGTACTACCCCTTTAAAGAGACAGGCTATGATAAGACACAGTACTCTCCCTTCAAAGAGACAGGCTATGATAAGACACAGTATTCTCCCTTCAAAGAGACAGGCTATGATAAGACACAGTACTACCCCTTTAAAGAGACAGGCTATGATAAGACACAGTACTCTCCCTTCAAAGAGACAGGCTATGATAAGACACAGTACTATCCCTTCAAAGAGACAGGCTATGATAAGACACAGTACTACCCCTTTAAAGAGACAGGCTATGATAAGACACAGTAATATCCCTTTAAAGAGACAGGCTATGATAAGACACAGTACTCTCCCTTCAAAGAGACAGGCTATGATAAGACACAGTACTATCCCTTCAAAGAGACAGGCTATGATAAGACACAGTACTCTCCCTTCAAAGAGACAGGCTATGATAAGACACAGTACTCTCCCTTCAAAGAGACAGGCTATGATAAGACACAGTACTATCCCTTCAAAGAGACAGGCTATGATAAGACACAGTACTATCCCTTTAAAGAGACAGGCTATGATAAGACACAGTACTCTCCCTTCAAAGAGACAGGCTATGATAAGACACAGTACTATCCCTTCAAAGAGACAGGCTATGATAAGACACAGTACTCTCCCTTCAAAGAGACAGGCTATGATAAGACACAGTACTCTCCCTTTAAAGAGACAGGCTATGATAAGACACAGTACTATCCCTTTAAAGAGACAGGCTATGATAAGACACAGTACTCTCCCTTCAAAGAGACAGGCTATGATAAGACACAGTACTACCCCTTTAAAGAGACAGGCTATGATAAGACACAGTACTCTCCCTTCAAAGAGACAGGCTATAAGACACATTACTATCCCTTCAAAGAGAGAATGTCAACACTAGACGGGCTATGATAAGACACAGTACCATCCCTTCAAAGAGAGAATGGATGACAGAAGTGTCCTCCCACGGTCTTGCTGCTCCATCTATAGCCCTTCTAGCCTGTATCTCACTCTCCCTACACGCTCAGAAGACTACAGCTTGTTAGCCAAACCAACAGCGCACTAATGATATCATTCACAGCTCCAGAGCTATCACTCACAGCCCACACACACACACAGTAGCAGGCAATAAGCGCAAATAGCAGCAGTGGCTGCATCGCGCATGCACACACACACACACACACCCCAGAGAGACTATAGGCAATTAGGGGAAAGGGCTAAACCCCTCCATGTACTTGACTCCCTCTCTTTCTTCCCCTTTCCATTTCTTTTGCTCATGTCTGAAATTCGAAAAAAAAAAAAAAAAAAAAGGAACAAAATTCTCTGGACTCTCTGACTGACTTCTCTGTCCGAGGCTGTGAGTGTTCTGAAGAAGCAGCTGGGTGAAAGATAAAGCACGACGACGCAGGCCTGGCCTCCCAAACATTCACACTGGAGACCGGAGGAAAGTTGAGACTAGAGTGGCCTTTGATTAGCCCAGGCGAGAGCTTTGACTGATGCAGAGATGGCAGAGCGCTTGGGTTGCTAATTGGGCAGCGAGATATCTGTGGAGGAGTTAACTCTGCCCTGCCACACTGTGGCAAACACACTCAGCACAGCTGTGTAAACAGTGCATCTAATACTGTACCGACCTCGTGGGAAGCAGTCGATATTATTTTAACGTCTAATTATTTCCATAATGCACACTTTTTGGAACGCCTCTGTTGTTTCTTCCGTGCAGTCTTGAACGTACTTTAATTTGTTAACACCGCCTCCTCCCCCCCTCCCGTGCTAAGCAGATAAATTCAACCTTTTGCGGCACATGGGACTTCAGGTTGGCCTTCTTCTCTTCTCTCACAAAAGCTTCCATTCTTCCATATCTGCCTGCTTCCCCCAGCCAGCCTATAAGCCTCTAGTCTCCGGGGACCTGGTCGGAAAGGTAAGGTAATTTCAAAAGCAATTCTTTGCTTGCAGGTATACGAAGGCCTTTTGTGATGGATGAGCACTCTTTGACAATAAAAAGGCAGGGCTGATGGAGGTGATTCTTTATTACAAGACACCTAACGAGGATTTACTCACTTCATCTCTGCTGCTTCTGGCCTCAATGCCCCTTCCCTATTCTGGCCCTTGCAGCTGGGAATACTGTACATTGTACTTTAATACTGGCCTGCTTCACACACAGTTGGCCGCTGTTGCCAACGCTTTTTCAATAGAGGGATGACAGGAAATGCTTTTCGTATATATGAGTGTCTGAAGACAAGGCATTAATTAGAAGCCATGTTTGCTTCCCAACGAAGAATAGTCACACTAATTAAAATTCAACAGCCAGATAAAATATAGGGTAAAGTAAAAGGCAAAGCTAAATTAACAGAACGGTACAATTACTGTAGCTCTCTCTCTCTCTCTCTCTCTCTTAATCCATTTAGACCCAAGGACGATTCTACAAATGTCTGAAAAACCTCATGTTTCTCAGTCGGTTCTATGTCAGTCGTTTGCAAACATTTTCATGTCAAGGACCCCCAGAATTACTGTATATGTAATTGGCCCCGGACCCCAATCTCAAAATATGTTGTTCCAGGGACCCCCCTCCACCAGAAGCAAAGATTATTAGTTAAAAACGTTAAAAAATAATATATATCCAAAGATTTTCACCTCATTTTCACGATTTTTCAAAAAATAGCAGATCTACAAGCTCATAGCGCGACAGCCGCGCTGTGAGCTTGTAGATCTGCTATTTTTCCACAGCTAAAGTATAACATAATGCTTAAAACACCAAAAGGGGTTCCCGTCCAGAATGGGTTTAATATTAATAAGTATTAAATTAAATTATTAAATTAAATAGCAAGAAGATAGCCCAAGACTGCTACACAAAAGACGCCTGGACTAGGGCTCGGCTGTTACAAATTTAGGTTGGTGATTAATTGTCTCACACATAATTGCAATTAGCGATTTAATTGTGTTTTTGGCATTGGGACATTTAATATGAATAGAAATTACATTTCTGTTTGGCTTTTACTAGGCTTCATAATAAAAAGGTGCACAGGGCAGAAATGACACATTTCCAAGCAATATACCAAGCAATTACAGGCCTTTTTATGAATGTCGTACTTTTATACACGTTGTAAACTTGTAGATCTGCTATTTCTGCTCTCAGAACACCCCCCCCCCCCCCGCCCCCAAACTCACATCTCATCTACTACAGCCCAGTTCCTTCCACTGGATAAAATGTGTAGCACAAACAATACACTTCACTGCCCTGGCTAGTGGCTACATCACTAGCCCATTTTGACCGACTCTTTAAAAAAAAAAGGCTCATAGATTTAACAGTTTTCCTAAAAATAACCATGTTTCTGCATGTCAGTGGTGCTCAACCTTTTACATGTCAAGGACCCCCAGAATTATCTGTATTTGGCCGCTGACCCCCATCTGAAAATACAAATCTCAAGATTTAAAAAATAAAAGCAGATTGAGTGCCGCGCTACGAGTTTGTAGATCTGCTATTTTCCAATAGCTCAAGTATAACATAATGCTTGAAAGTTGAAACACCAAAAGGGGTTCCCGCCCAGAATGGGCTAAAGGCCTGACTGACAGCGGTATCTGCTCTAGTAAAATGAGAAACAGGGGGATGGCGTGACAACAAGGCAAGCCATCACTTCTGTAGCAAGAAGCAAGACAGCTAAAAATGAGCGCAGAACAGAACAGTGACTACGGGATTAACAATCTGTCCAAAATACCTCACGTTGGGCTTCGGCGTTTCATAGCAGTGCCAACAGAAATGACAGGTAAACCTGTCACAGCCATGGCTAAAAGCCATTACCTTCCCCCCCTGCAGGTGGCCAGCTCAGCGGAGAGAAAACACACAGGGAGAGGAAATTGAAACTAATAGGACAGACCACTACACAGCACACTGCTGCCATGCATAGACAGTTAGACACACCCATTCATAAAGCAATGGCAGAGGAAACCGCATGCGAGGCACAAACCGGCTCATCGGGAGCAATTACGGAGTTCAGAGTTTGTGGGATCGAACTGCGGAACATTCCAGTTCCTAGGTGGTCACTCTACCCCTGAGCCACTGCCGCCACAACTATGGCTGTTTCATAGACAAATTAATTGACCCTGCCTGGCCATATAAGCTACATTTGCAGCTATAGTATTATATGCAAACAATTTACCCATTTTGGGCGGGAACCCCTGTTGGTAGGCATGTAACGATATATCATATATCGATATTAATCCCGACGATATGAATCGATTCGAATCGATTCATTGAAATAAAAAAAATGATTTAAAAAAAAAGGGGTGCTAGTGTGATGTGAAATGTGAGCTTTAGTCATATTCAAGTGCTTTTGGAGAGAAATGATAGTCACTTTCAGTAGTAGAGCACTGTAGAGGGGAGCTGTGTGTGTCTGTGCCCAGGTGATGATGGTCGTTGATGCTCATCAAGGAAGGCAATTGTGTTTCTGCACTGTCAAAAGTAATGCTACTTCTTTTGCAATGTAGTTAAATAAAAAAATCTCAGGGGGGATTATATCAAAAAATTATATAAAATTAAAAGAACAGTAATTTTTCTTTAAAATATATATTTTTTTTAATAGTGAAAAATCGTATCGTGATACGAATCGTATCGTGAGTTGAGTGAATCGTTACATGCCTAACTGTTGGTGTTTTAAACATTGTTATAATTTAGCTATTGAAAAATAGCAGATCTAAAAGCTTGTAGATCTGCTATTTTTGTGAAAATGTGCTGCAAATCTTTGAATATATATTTCAGAGCGAACAGAGATAATTCTGGTGGTCCTTGACATGAAAAAGGTTGAGCACAACTGACATAGAAGAAACATGGGTTTTTCAGAAAACTGTCAGGATTTAGAAGCCTTTTTTTGACCCATTCTGAACGGGAACCCATTTTGGTGTTAGCATCATGTGACGACTGATATTTTTAGAATCTGATCTCAGGTCAGAATGGGTTCATCAGACCAATGTGTGTCCGGTGGAAACCTCGTATGAATCTGATCTCAGGTCAGAATGGGTTAATCGACATCAGTCCAAAATGGGTTAATGGAGCAGATGCAGATATGTAAACAAAGGAAACGGTTTTCTTAATTTACCCACCGCAACTTTCCTCACTACTTTAGTCAGGACAAGGGAGGACATGCTGCTGCCAATATATAAAGCCAACAGAGCTCAAATCATGGCTCGTAATGACCATGAGAATCAAATTAAGACTCAGTCAGTCAGTCATTCAAAGGGCCCGACTTCAATACGTCCTCATTAGTTTGAGAGGACAGGGCACCCCCTAGTGGTCCAAATGGGATTCTCCATCGCCTATTCTTTGAGTGAGGGAGACATTGCATTATCTCTCCTTTTCCGTCCCCCCCGTCTCCCTCTCTCTCTCTCTCTCTCTCTCTCTCTAAGTGTAGTGCGTCTCTCGTCCCTTCACACACTGTGCTCAGTCAGATTTCCCAAGTAATTACACATGGCATTCTGGGAGTTCTGCCATGTTTAACCCATTTAGACCTGAGATCGATTCTACAAATACCTTCTAAAATCCTGACAGTTTTCTTCTCAGACAGTGGAGTGGACCCCCAAAAATATATATGTAATTGGCCCGCCGACTCCCCCCCCCCCCCCCCCCATCTGAAAATATGTTGTTCCAGGGACCCACCAAGAAGCAAAGATTTGAGTTAAAAAAACGTTTGCTCTGAAAGAATATATTCAAACATTTGGAAATTTTCACGATTAAAAAAAAAATAGCAGACCTACAAGCGCCACTCTATAATAGAGAGCCTTCCTTGATGTATCAATGAGCATCAACGACCATCATCTGGGCACAGACAGACACACAGCTCCCGTCTACAGTACTCTACTACTGAAAGTGCATGGAGTCTGTCTCATTTCTGTAAAAGCTCGTAGCGCGGCATCCGCGCTTGTAGATCTGCTATTTTTCAATAGCTAAAGTATAACATAATGCTTAAAAACACCAAAGGGGGTTCCCGCCCCCAGAATGGGATAACCTTGTTTCTACATACTGTACCATTACGCAGGGTGAGGAAACATGACTCAGTGTTGCTATGGCAATGGATTTCAGTCAATGGGTGTATTTGGGGAGTTGCGTCGTGATCCATTTATTGTGACTGTATGACCTACGTACGCTTTAAGAGATATAGGCGAAAATGTGAGGTTGGCCACCATGAGGTCGACTCCAAGTGTTTCTTCCTCGGTCTGATAGGAATGATCGGTCCAGCAGTGTCCAAGATCGGCATCTCACAGACAGACAGACGGACTCACAGGAGCGTGAACATAATCCACCAATACACCACCAAGATACCCATGTACCTGTCTAAATACTTCCTTAATGTAAACGAAGTCCACACCCACAACACCAGAGGGAGTGCAACAAACCATGTACAACCCAGATTCGGCACAAACAAGGGACTAAATTCTTTTCGCTCCTATGCCACCAAAATGTGGAACGCCCTACCAACAGTCATTAAGACATGTGAATCCCTTGACTCCTTCAAAACCGCTCTCAAAGGGCACCTACGGATGGCTGCAATTCGAAACTGGCCTCTGTAAAATCTGAATCCCCCCCACCCCCCCATTTTCCCTCACTGTATATTGTATCTTTTCCCTTTTTTGCTTCCCATATGATGAATTCCTGTTCTGTACTTTAGCTACATAGAAATGTCTATTTGTATGTCTCTAAATGTCTGTATGTCTTTAAATGTTTTGATGAATTGAACAATGTGGACCCTGTTGTAAACAAGTGTAATGCTTAATTGGGTCGTCCACTCACAGTTGACAGTCTTTGTATTGAGTTTGTGCTTAAAATGTACTGTAAATTCTACAAACTGTTAATAAATATTTCAATCAATCAATCAATCAATCCCCTCCCCCCCTTGGCCGTTCCGGCCTGGCGGAGATAATAGCCAAGTTGTTCTTACTTCTCTGCTTCTCCGGTGTCTTCTTCACTGCATAGATGAATACATATTAAAGCGTATATGAGGGGAAAGCCACTATGGCCACAGCCTCGGGTTCTTTTTGAGGGGCGCTATAGAGCGTCACAGTCCCGCCCCCCTCGAGAGACCCGGAAAATAAATCCCCGTTCATTTTCCTCATAGACTTTTCAGAAAGTATTTATTTAAAGACGTTTACGCCGCGGACAAAGCCAACTCTTGTCGTGACAAATCATGACAACAAACAAAAATTTTCAGGCCAAACAAAGAATTAGAAAGTAGAAAAAAACGGCAGGTTTTAACAAATTTTTTGTTCTTTTTCTTTGTAATTATTTGTTTGGTCCAAAATATGGTGTGTGTTGTCATGATTTGTCACGGCAAGAGTTGGCTTAGTTCGTACGACGCTTAAAAGGTCTTTAAATAAATACGTTTTGAAATGTCTATGGGAAAAATGCATTGAGATTCATTTCCTGGGCATGGCGTCGTCATGAAAAGTGAAGATGGAAAAAGTGAGCACGCAAAATTGTGATTGGATGAGAGATGGTGGCCATTGGTTGAGCATCGCATAACGATTGTGCCGGAATGAGATGATGTACAGTAGGATGAGCTCACTTCACACAGGTGTGATTTATTTTATCTTAAGACCACTGTGACAAGCCTTCATAATCATAGCATCATTTTAGATCAACAGAAAAAGCCATCCTTTCATGTTGCCGACAGACTAGCGTCAGTTAACCCATTTTGGGGGGGAACCCCTTTTGGTTTTTTAAACATTGTTATAATTTAGCTATTGAAAAATAGCAGATCTACAAGCTCATAGCGCGCCACCGAGTGGCGCGCTACGAGCTTGTAGGTCTGCTATTTTTGAAAAATCATAAAAATGTGGCGCAAATCTTTGAATATATATTCTTTCAAAGGGAATGGGTTAAATGCTAATATGTTTTGCTGGGAGAAAGGTGGTACAAGTCAAGACTCCCATTGGGTGAGGTGAGACCTGAGGGGCGGCAGCGGCTTATAAGATCGACCGGACGGGCAAACCGTGAGGTTCCCGGTTCGATCCCACTGAGGCGCCCCCCAGAGTAGGTGTCGAAGTGTCCTTGAGCAAGGACGCTGAACCCCAAATAGCTCCCGATGTGCAGGTTGGTGCCTTGCATGGTTTCCTCTGCAATCAGTGTCTGAATGTGTGTGTGTGTGTGTGTGTGTGAATGGGTTAATTTAATGCACAATCTATATGTAAGCGCTATATAAATGCACCATTTACCATATTACCAAGTTAAGTCAAGACTTCTTCCAATTTACACTCGGCTCATCTATGGTGGTTTCACAGACACCGCGGCTCGCCTCACCTCATCACGCCTTTGTCACTGTGTCATTTATATCTACACGATATTCTGTTCGTGATGAGAAGATATGATATATGCGGTTTTCTATAAAGGCTAAAGAAACTGGGAATTGTGTACGGTAGATAGCTGCCTTGCTACAGCCTATGAAAATGAATAATACTGCTCTCAATGGCAGATACAGCCGGCTTTGCTCGTCTAACCCATTTAGGACTGTGGCCGATTCTAAAAAAGAAAAGAAAAAAAGGCTTCTAAATGCTGACAGTTTTCTGAAACTGGTTCTCAAACATTTTCATGTCAAGGACCCCCCAAAAATATACGTAATTGGCCACCGACCCCCGTCCGAAAGTATGTTGTTCCAGGGACCCCCCCCCCCCCCCCCAGAAGCAAAGATTTGAGTTAAAAATGTTCGCTCTGAGAGAATATATATTCAATTTGCGCCACATTTTCACGGATTTTCTTTTAAAATAAATAGCAGATCTACAAGCTCGTAGCGCGGCACTTCACGCTATGAGCTTGTAGATCTGCCATTTGTCAATAGCTAAAGTATAACATAATGGGTTAAATTACGGGTTCCCGTCCAGAATGGGATAAGGACAGTCGGATCTGGTGTGGACATTGATCAAAAATCCTCTGTGTATAATAGGAAGTATAATGTCTGAGAGGTCAGCCAGTCACGGTTTTATAGTTTTATACCACCTATTAGTCTCTCTGCGACTATATTAGTCCAACCTTAGCCAATAAAGTCACACATTCATTCATTCATCCTGCGCGTTCTTATATACTCTCTGTCTGATGATCGATTTACCTTTTCAGCTGCCACAAAATGTTGAATACAGTAGTAGTTAGTCTTATTTTGACCTGCTGGAAATTGCACATCCTACAGAATAAATGGTAAATTCATATAGCACCTTTATCCAAGGCGCTTTACGTAGATTGTGCATCAACTCACCCATTCACACACAAACACAGATTCATTCATACACCGATGGCGGCAGAAACCATGCAAGGCACCAACCTGCACATCAGGAGCAATAGAGGGTATGCGCATGCTTAAAGTGAAGGCACATCGAGTGGCAAATCGAGTAGCAAAGCAACATGCAAGGTGAGTTTAACGTTGTTTAATGCAATCAGATATGACTTTTCTGTGTGGATGTATGGGCTATCGAGGCCAGACAGTAGTTTTTTGCCACTCAGTATAGGCGTTCCTGCATCATTTCTTGGTTTGATGATGATGTCACGGCACGCATACCCTCTATTAGGGGTTCAGACTCAGAGTCTTGCTCAAGGACACTACCTCTGGGGGAGCCCGGGTTCGAACTGGCAACCTTGCGGCGGCGGTGGCTCAGGGGTAGAGTGCCTGGATGGTAACCGTAAGGTTCGAACACTGAACCCCTAATTGCTCCCGATGTGCTAGTTGGTGCCTTGCATGGTTTCCGCTGCCATCGGTGTATGAATGTGTGTGTGAATGGGTGAATGTAATGCACAATCTCTGTAAAGCGCCTTGGATAAAGGCGCTGTATAAATGCACCATTTACCATTTACCATCCAGCCACTCTATATTTATCGTTTGGCAAAAATATACGTGCATATTTCTCCGCAAAACGTGGAAATGTTGTGATGCCATGATTATGTTAAATGCGCTGTTTGAGCAGTCGGGTACAATGTGTGTGTGTGGAGGCCTTAAGGGGGGGGGGGGGGATTTACAATGTGCATTACATTCACTCTCTCTCACACACACACACACACACGCACGCATGCACGCACGCATGCACACACGCACGCACATTATGAAACCTTGCAAGGCATCTGGAGCTATTAAGTCTTGCTCAAGGACACTTAGGCACTAACTCTAGCGGAGCCAGGGGTTAAACTGGGAACCTTTCGTTTCCAAAATGCAAATGGTAAATGGTGCATTTCTATCGTTGTCTTTGTTTGTTTATTGTGTATTGTTATTTTGTATGTGATATGGAGCCCGAGTCTGAAATACAGATCAGTGGTCAAGGACCCCAAATATTATATGTATTTGGCCACCGACCCCTGCCTGACCTGACCCCCATCTGAAAATATGTTGTTCCAGGCCTCCAGGGACCCCCGATAAGCAAATATATGAGTTAAAAACGTTTGCTGTGAAATAATAAGATTTGCACACGTGTTCACGTTTTTTCAATATCAGATCTACAAGTATTGTATATCTGCTATTTTGCAATAGCTAAAGTATAAAATAATGGTTAAAAGCTAAGGTGACAAAGATGTGTTCCAGGTTCCAGGCGTTGGGTTAAGTCTTGTCATATAGTGACAAGTAGTATGAGGCAGTTCTGTCTTAAAGAGTTATATCAGCCTTAAGGACATTGTACATCTGTGTTGTCCTAGTCCAGCTGGCTGCCTCTCTTCCATAAATACATTTTCAACTGAAAAACATAACGTGATGATGAGACCTTAGTTATAGTATTATGGAAATTTAAATAAACTGGGAAGGATGTCAAGGAACCCTGCATTTATTTTGTGCAAATATGCACGGCACGCACACGTCTCTCTCACACACTCACACACACACACACACACACACACACACACACACACACACACACACACACACACACACACACACACACACACACACACACACACACACACACACACACACACAACCAGAGTACTACTAATTGGCTATCTGGGGGTAGAGGGTACTACTTCTGAATTCCAGGCAGGAGTGGAGGATGTCTCTCTTAGCCCTGGAAACAAGTTAACAAGTTAAATCAAAGCCAACATAACCCTCAACTGTCCACTGGGGGGGGGGGGGGGGGATAGCTCTGCTTTGTCAAATAAAGATTTAGGGAACTATATATTTGTGAGTCCTCCTTTAACTCTTTTTATGACTAATGTCAGCGGTTGGTTCATTAGGAGTACAAGGGAATAGTTTATACTTCACAGATTCCAAGTCTATAAATCATTACAAAGAAATTAATCCAACCTTTTGGCTGAATGAATTATACTGAATTATACTGGACTAATTTACATCAGTCATTATGTATTATTCGTGTGCAGTATATCTTCTTTTACAGTGAATATTGTGAGGACTCTGCTCAGTATTACAAACTCAAAATATAGGCCAATCCTGCCATCTAGTGGTTGAGATACAGTACGGCAGTTTGCATGCAACATTGACCACCTTCAGTAGCAACTTTCTAAAGCAATCCAACCTGTCCACAGCTCCAGACTTCTATGTGCTTGTGCAGAAATGACAGCACAGACAATAAGTGTTATGATGTGAGCAACAGTCTCTCTTCACTTCTTTACAAAGTTCAATGTATATCCAACAAAATGTGGACGGCAGCACTGGTGTTTGACTGGTTGCAACACAAAAGATTTAGCTGCATACAGTATCCTGAAATAGTGCATATTTCCCCCACACAGGCCCATTTTGGTTCATGTTTACACTGACTCAGTAAAATCATGAAAAAACATAAAACAATATAGAACAAAGCGGAGATCCGGGCACACTTAATGTTAAAAGGAGGAAAACTTTATTGAACCGACATGTTTCGACCTATACGGTCTTCATCAGGGCTGACCGTATAGGTCGAAACATGTCGGTTCAATAAAGTTTTCCTCCTTTTAAACATTAAAGTGTGCCCGGATCTCCGCTTTGTTCTATATCGATGTGTTATCCTGATTGATCCCAGGAGCACCTTTTTACTATTTTTACAGTTTTTATACCTGCACACCTCCTGAGCACCTTGGTTGCTTCCTTGCCTCTAAACATAAAACAATGTTGTCAAAGCAAAGTAATTACTCTTGAGTGATTTGTAATTAACTTTGATTCAACCTTACTATTGAAGACTTCCAACAAGAAGTCCAAGATGGCAATGAATACAGAAGTAACGGTAAGGTCAGGTGAGGTCTATGAAATATATTCCTTTACAACCTGGTGTTTCCTGTAATCTGTCTGCCTTTTATCATGTCTCGCCGATATTAAGGGCTGGATGTCAATGAGACAAAATCATCATTTTTGGTCGCCCAAACTCCACACAGGCACTCGTCCCAGAGCTTGGTATAGCCTATCCCCCAATGTAAAGGAGGTGGCCCGTAACCTGGGTGTGCTGTTCCATTCTGGCCTCTATTTTACTCCCCAAGAGTCGTTCAGACGTGCTGCTTCCAATTAAGGAATATAGCCAGAATTAAAGGTTTCCTGTCACCGGCGGATCTAGCAAAGGTCATTTGTGCTTTAATTTCTTCTCGTCTGGATTATTGTAACTCAATTTATTCCGGTCTCTGCAAAGAAAGTTTCATCCCGTCTACAATTAGTACAGAACTCCAGCTGCCAGACTGTTAACCAACTCCAAAAGACGTGACCACATCACCCCCATCTTAGCTTCTCTTCAACCGTTAGTTTCAGAATTGATGTTACATTTTTACTCATGACTTTTAACCCATTCTGAACGGCACCCATTTTGGTGTCAGCATCATGTTATGCTTTAGCTATTTAAAAATAGCAGATCTACAAGCTCATATCGCGCCACCGAGTGGCGCGATACGAGCTTGTAGGTCTGCTATTTTTGAAAAAAATCGAAGAACGACTGACATTTCTAGAATCTGATCTCAGGTCAGAATGGGTTCATCAGACCAGTGTGTGTCCGGCGGAAACCTTGTATGAATCTGATCTCAGGTCAGAATGGGTTAAAGCTCTCATGGCCAGGCTCCTAGCCTACAGGCCTGTGCGCCCACTCAGGTCCTCAGAGAAGGCGCTCCTGGAGACCCCTACCCACTCAGGTCCTCAGACAAGGCCCTCGTGGAGACCCCTACAGCTCAGCTGGTCACAAAGGGTGGCAGGGCTTTTGCAATGCAGGCCCCCAAGCTCTGGAATGTGCAAAATCGAGTGTCATCGTTTAAATCTCTCCTGAAAACCCAGCTTTATGTTAAAGCCTTTTCTTAATAGAAGACATTTTTGAATAATTTTGTATTTTTATGGATTGATCTTTTGTCGTTTTCTTTTGCTCTACGCTGTGAAGCACTTTGTGACTATGTCTAGAAATGTGCTATATAAATTAATGAATTAACAAAGCCTGTAAATCACACGTGCACTTTGCAATCAATCATTCAGCCTTTAACCCATTTAGGCCTGACGTCGAAATTAAAAAACGTTCGCTCTGAAAGAATATATATTCAAAGATTTGTGACGAATTTTCACGATTAAAAAAAAATAGCAGACCTACAAGCTCCTATGAGCTTGTAGATCTGCTATTTTTCAATAGCTAAAGTATAACATAATGCTCTCTCTCTCTGCACCACCCTTTTGTCGCAACATTTTGGTGATTCAGGCTGTGAGGCGTTAGCCTGTGTGGAAACCAGACATTTTTCAAATTAAAAAAGCGCCGCTCTGTGATATTACTCTGGCCATGTCATTGGGCTAGTAGCAAGACATGAACTTACGGTAGAGAAGGCCTTCAGTCAGGGTTCACAATAGCCAAAGTTCAGCCATGTGGTATTTCATCTGAGCGTAATGTCTAACCCATTCTGTACGGGAACCCCTTTTGGTGTCTTAAGCATTAAGTTATCCCTTAGCTGTCGAAAAATAGCAGATCTACAAGCTTGTAGCACGGCACATCTGCTGTTTTTGTAAAATCATTTTAACTCAAATCTTTGCTTCTGGGGGGGGGGGTCCCTGGAACAACATATTTTCAGATGGGGGTCGGTGGCCAATTACATAATAGTTTCTGGGGTCCTTGACATGAAATATTGAGAACCACAGATTTTTTTAGAATCGGCCTCAGGTCTAAATGATCTAAAGAACCAACATGGCTGGCAGCAGGTAATCAGTGTGGTTGAAGCCAGGGCAGTTGGCCTTTCTGAATTAACTTTTTGGCAAAAGGTCATAACATTATCATATCAAAAGTGCGATATCAAAAGGCTGTAATGGCCTTGGCCTTTCTGAGCTGAGCAAGATAAAGCTCAGGTTAGAAACTGAATAATGCTGCCGACTGTGATTACTGGTGCTTTTGTTTTTTAGGCAATTAGACGTGGCAAGGTTTCTCCACTTTCAAAATCGAGTGAATGTTATTTATGCAAAAATTAACAGAATGTGGGCAGCTTGACATGGATTATAAATGTGATGAATTGAATAAACAGGACCACAATTGTTGCGTTATGCTTTTAGCATCATTGTATAATCATACCACATGTACGATTTGCAGACTGTTAATAAAGTATTCAATCAGTCAAGGTGTTGTATATCGCATGTAACAGAACAGGCTATAATGTTCATGGTCAGTATTATTATCCTGTACATACTATAATCTTAAATCTTATTTTCCTTTCAGCGTTTCCCTTCAGGGTTCGCCACAGTGAATCATCTGCCTCCATCTCTCACCCTGCCCTCTCTCTGCCTCCTCTTCTCTCACACCAACTGACTTCATGTCCTCTTTCACTACAACATCCATACATCTCCTCTTTGGTCTTCCTCTGGGGCGGCCTCCTGCCTGGCAGTTCCAACCTCAACATCCTTCTGATATACTCACTTAGGAAAATCCAGAAATCACTATCCGTTCTGCTGACAAAGGAGGTGCAGTTGTTGTCTTAGACACTGAATATTATCATCAAAAAATGCTTGAAAACCTGAACAGCCCCACCTACAGGCAGCTTGTGAAAAATCCCCTGAATGAATACAAATCTGAAATTGACAATCTATTGAAAGTTGCTCTTGAATCTAACTGGATCACAAAAAAAGAACATGCCTACCTGACTAGTCAGCATCCCATCACGACCATCATCTATTCTACAGTCTCCCAAAAATCCACAAACACCACACAGACCAATTGTCTCAGGACGAGGCTCTCTCACTGAACCATTGTCAAAATTTGTTGACTTATTTTTTAAAGACTTTGTGAAGGATCTGCCCGCCTACCTTGGAGACACAAAAGATGTGCTCAACTGTCTGAGTAATTGCACTTTGAATCAGAACACAATATTAGTCTCTCTTGATGTTGTAAATTTATATGGCTGCATCCCCCATGAAGATGCTTTGAATGCTGCTTCATATTACTTGTCCAAGAGAGAAATAACACAAATCCCCCCAAATTCGTTTTTATTGGAACTGTTGCACATTGTCCTGAGTCGAAATTACATGCAATATGGATCCAACTGGTACCTCCAGCAATCTGGGACTGCAATGGGGACAGCAACAGCACCTTCTGTGGCTGGATTGGTTGTGGGAAAATGGGAAGAAAATGTTATCAATGACCCTAATAATAACCCCTACTATTCAAAAATTAAACTATACAAACGATACATTGATGATATCCTGTTATTTTGGGATGGGACACAGACTGAACTAATAGACTTTGTATCATATCTCAACAGCTCAAGTTTCCTGAAATTCACTTGTGAACAAAGCATGGTCAAAATTAACTATTTGGATTTAACCATATCCAAGGATGAAACTGGAATGATTCACACATCTATTTTCAGAAAAGACATGGAATGCAACTCAATTTTGCATGCTACCAGTAACCATCCAAGACACCTTAAGGACAACATTCCTGTAGGTCAATTTTTGAGGCTAAAACGCAACTGTTCAAATCTTGATGATTTTCACTCCAAACAAACCATTATGAGTACTCGTTTTAAAGACAGAGGCTATTCCTCAAAATCTATTCAGAAAGCCATACAATGTTCTAATAACGCCTCCCGTCCAGAACTTCTATCCAATCCACCAAAAACTAAAAATCCAAGTCGGGCTTGTTTCTCTACTGAATTTAACCACTGTGCTTCACAAATCAAACAAATACTCAACAGGCACTGGCATGTGCTCCAAGCAGAGCCAACATTGAAGGACCTTTGTAAATCCCAACCCCTTGTTGCATTCAGGAGGGCACCCATAATCAAAGGCACAGTCATGTACAAAAATATGGTTCAGAAAAAGACCACATGGCTGACAACAACTGGAATGTACAGATGTGGCATGTGTGCCTGCTGCAACAACACATCAGACAAGAAATCATTCAATCATCCCCACACTGGAAAGAAAATTCCTATACGTCAATTCATTAATTGCAAATCGACACATGTGATTTACATGTTACTATGCCCTTGTGGTCTGGCATACGTAGGGCAAACTAAACGACTCCTCAAACAGAGAATATCAGAACACAAAACTGCAATCCGTACAGGAAATATGGATTATGCCATTGCAAAACATTATGCTGAAGCAAACCATGGTTCACCTTCTTCATTAAAATTCTGTGGGATTGAGAGAATCGAGATGCCCAGCAGAGGGGGTGATATTCTAAAGAGACTAGCCCAAAGAGAAATGCAGTGGATATACACACTCAATACTATGACACCCAATGGACTGAATGATGACTATAGCTTAAAATGCTTTCTGGGTTAAGATTGGCTTTAATGCCTGGATGTGAAACTGAGATATATACTAGGCCTCAAAATGTTTATTCAAAGCAGTTTGTGATTGGACCCTGTTGATTAACTTGAGATTTCAGCTGTAGGTGAACTCTGACCCTTTTGTATAAATTGACTTGAATTCACTTGATGCGAGTGCTCTGATGAAGGCTGCATAGCCGAAACGCGTGAGCGTAACCTTTTGGTGTTTGCCAATAAAGAAATGGAAATGTGAGTACCTTGTCCCCCGCTTGTTTAATTTTTGGATGTGCTACCTTTTTGGAATTTTTATTCCTATATTTTTGATGTATACTCACTATCCCTCCTCTGTACGTGTCCAAACCATCTCAGACTGGCTCTCTCTGACTTTATCTCCAAAACATCTGACATGCACTGTCCCTCTGATGTACTCATTTCTGATCCTATCCATCCCTGTTACTCCCAGAGAGCATTTCTTTAGTCTCTGCTACCTCCAGCTCAGCTTCCTGTCATTTCCTCAGTATGACTGTCTTTGTTCCTACTCTCACCTATGGTCATGGAGTGTGGGTCATGACCGAAAGAATAAGGTTGCAAATACAAACGGCCGAAATGAGTTTTCTTCGACGGGTGGCTGGCATCTCCCTTAGAGATAGGGTGAGAAGTTCAGTCACACGAGAGACACTCGGAGTAGAGTCGCTGCTTCTTTGCCTGGAAAGGAGCCAGCTTAGGTGGTTCGGGCATCTGGTTAGGATGCCTCTCTGGCGTCTCCCTAGGGAGGTCCTTGAGGCACGTCCCACTGGGAGGGGACCCCGGGGCAGACCAAGACGCAGTTGGAGGAAACACAGACTGTCTCTAGCTGGTCTCACCACCTTCTTGTACACCTTCCCTTTAATTTGTGGTAATACTTTCTATCACACATCACACCTGACACTTGTCTCCACCCATTCCAACCTACTATAATCTTAAATGTGTCTTAAATCATGTAAAAACAAAGCATATGAAAAGAGACAGCCTGATGTTGTTTATGTGATCATCATGTGACTGTTCCTACTGTAACTGCACATTTGAAGCTCTCTTCAGAGCTTCAGAGTTGACCCAAATGGAAAAAAGGTTTAACATGCTCCTTATTGAGTCTCTTGCCACAATGATCCACTGACATGATTCACGGTCATCATAATTTCCACAAAAACTCTATACTTAGATGAAATTGCATACTGGTAGAGAGAGAGGGGGAAATAGCAGTCACAAGTGATTTATTCCACACTGGATAATCTATCTAGCACAGACCTGGGCATTACACGGCCCGGGGGCCAAATGTGGCCCTTTGGCTGACTCTGACCGGCCCGTGAAAGATTACTTGGAATTTAGAAAATAAAACGTACTTTCAAATTCTACCATATGCGTGCTTAGTGTTTGTTCACTTACACAATCCGTTTCCTGCCGTGAATTGCGTGTGATTGACAACTTGTTTACCATTGTTTTGGATTTTTTTATTGAATAAATGACGTTTTGGTAAGGCAGCCCCACGTTTTAACACATTGTGTGCCCACACAACACTTTCAGGCTTTTTGGCCGGGCCCTCAACAATATTTTTTGTTTGTTGGATGTCTGGTCTGGTCTAACTGATGGGACTTTAGATGCTGCTGCTAAAGACTCAAGAGCTGCAAATGGCTTTGGCATAGCTCCCAAATGTGACACTGTGACAGCCCCATGAGAACAACCTGACGTCATTGACGTAGTTTTGTCATATAAAATTATTATTATTATTAAATTAAGTTGAACAACAGTTGACCTGTATTTAATTGTATAACACGCACAATGACATTAAAAAGGAGGTCATGTTCTACTACCGGTAAGTCAGTTTGACAAGTCAACCTGACACTGTCATGCTCAGTCTTTAGTTACTACTGTGGGCTGTTTTGTTTATTGTTTGGGCAAGAGGACAGTTTCCCCTCCTGTCACCGGTCCAGTTGTAGGTTCAGTATCTGACCCTCATCAGTAGGACACCAGGAAACATTCCCATCCAACAAGCAGCCGCTGTGCTGTGCGGTGCGGGCACTGCTTGTTGACTAAACACTTCATCATGTGATGATGACTGCTGGAATGAGGAACTAAAGTAGGTGATGAATGATCAGATCTCAGCTTGAGAAATGACCTATTTATCAATCATTCTAAACCCTGCACGGAACAGATTCTAACCAGATACCATCGGCCTGTTGAACACAGCCTGTCACCATGCTGGCCTGCCACTGGAATACTTGGTCTCTCTATGCGATGTGCAATGCGAGAGTGCGGTCTAAAGTCTAAACACCAACGCAGGACTCCTGAATCGTTGCCCTCCACACTCTCCTATCCAACATCAGGGTCTTGAACTCTACAGTGTTGTTAGCTAAGCTGTCACGCTGAAGTGCATCTACGTAGGCGGTGCACTTCTTGTCTTTCCTGACTTTGCCCTGGGTTGGCTCCCATAGTGTTGTCTTGCTTGCCACTATAGTCCCCTGCCAGCTTCATCCTTCTCTCTTCTACTTTCTGTGACCCGTGGTAGGTCGCCGACCATAGACTCGTAGAGGACCACATTTCCTATCGACAAATCCACAGAGGGGTGCGCTGGACACAGCCATAGCTGAGGAGTACCGTCACAGAGGGGTGCCCTGGGTGCGGCCATAGCTGAGGAGTACCGTCATTAAGTGCAGCTTTACACTTCAGAATTAATTAGCTACACCTGGCCTACAGGTGATTGTTCCATGGAAATCGCCAAGGAAGAAATACCACCGCATTATTTTCAAAATGAGCCTTATATTGACTATATTCACACAGTTTGCTCTCACATCATATTTGCGGGTTGGGAATGTATTAATTAGTAGCAAAATGGCCGCCGTGTGAAAATGGTGAATGGTGCTTTAGATTTTGGGCTGAGAGAAGGGGAGAGACATGCAGCAAAGGTCGTCATGAACGGGGACTCGAACACGCAACGCACTGTCAGACAAAAGCCTATATGTGGCATCATGGCATGCGACTGGACCACTTGGCCACTTGACCAGCCCACTTGACCACTTGACCAGACCACTTGACCAGCCCTTTCCTAAATTCCTGGCCTAAGTTGACACAAGGTATTATTAGCGAACAGCATCCTTTATCAGTCACAGCTCTACACCTTTTCAGACACACATTCAACCAATGCCCCCCCTCCCCCCCCCCCCCCCACACACACACACACACACACACTGATGGAGGGAGACAGGGGCATGCATCCTGACGGGGGAACATAGAAAAGTGGAGTAAACAAACAAGCAGACCACAGAGAACAGTGAGATACTGAATGAGGCTGAACAGCTTCTCTTCAGTACCAAACGAGTCGCCCCTTTACCAACTCGCCCCGTGCGTACAGCCGGCAGAACTGCGCGGCCTGGTATTCCTATAAATTATACTTAAACGGTTAAACCTAACCTTTTTCCTAACCTTAACCTCAGTAAAACTATGGCTAAACCTATACCCTATACAGTACCTAAACTTAACCCCAGTAAAACTATGCCTATAACCCTAAACTTATTTCTAACCTTATTCTCAGTAAAACAAAATAAAGAATACAAGAACCGAAAATAAAGAACAGAGCGGTCGGTGTGAGGCTGGCGGGAAAAGAAATCGAGGGGCTCTACCCGATACCCTTAAGTTATGACAAGATCAAGGGGGAGGAACGGATGAGGATGGTACAGAGATTTGGAGGTAGCTCAGGGTGGGGGGGGGGGGGGGGGGGTTGGGGGGTCATCAATGTGATGTGTGGGCTAAGGAAGGACAAGTTGCCGGCAACAGCCAAGAAGAGAGTGTGACCTTCCGGTTCAATCACTTCTACAGCTTCCTAAACACACACCCTGACAGGGGATGGAGCTGAGGAAAGAACACTGCCTCTGAGGGGCGGCAGTGGCTCAGGGGTAGAGTGGCTGGACGGGAACCGCAAGCCGCAAGGTTCCCAGTTCAAACCCGGGCTACCCCAGAGTTAGTGTCGAAGTGTCCTTGAGCAAGACTCTGAAACCCAAATTGCTCCCGATGTGCAGGTTGGTGCTTTGCATGGTTTCCTCTGCCATTGGTGTGTGAATGTAATGTGCCTTGGATAAAGGCGCTATATAAATGCACCATTTACCATTTCCACAGGCCTTACAAATCTCAGCATTGGTGCCTTTACATTCCCGGGAGTTTGCCAGAGCTGGAGCAAGGGAAAGGAGCCGGGCCAGAGTGACGGCATCCCACCACATAATCGTTAACAATTGCAATCTCATCCTGAGATCCAGTGGTGGAAAGTACTTTTACTTCTACTCCACTACATCTCAGAGCCAAAATTTGTACTTTTACTCCACTACAATTATTTGAAAACTTTAGTTACTAGTTAAAAAAAAAGAGCCAATCGGCTCTTTTCAATAGATTTTCTACGCATTTTGAACTTGTGAAATGGGACATTCTGCAATAAGAATACTTTTAGTACTTTAAGTACATTTTGATGCCGATACTTTCATACTTTTACTCAAGTACATTTTCAATTTCGTACTTTTACTTGTAACGAAGTAGTTACATTTTAGAGAAACACCTTTTTAATCTCACAATACAGTGATTGTGCATTACATTCACACACACATTCATAGACCGATGGCGGCGGAAACCATGCAAGGCACCAACAAGCACATCAGGAGCAATTAGGAGGTTCAGTGTCTTGCTCAAGGACACTTCGACACTACCTCTGGGGGAGCCCGGGTTCGAACTGGCAACCTTGCGGTTAGGTTACCATCCAGCCACTCTACCCCTGAGCCACCGCCGCTATACTGTAGATGTCAGCTTTTCCGTTTAGATCCTTATAAGGACGGATGCCCATAGTCCTGGTTATGATTAGACTAGAGTACTTGAGTCAGCTGCAAGCTAATGCCAATGTCAACTGGAGCCTGCACAGATGTGGGGGGGAAAATATCAACAGTGCAACAGGCAGATTGGTAAGTTCTCACAAAAGCTTGCAATTATATAATTAGGTCCAAACTAAGCACTAGGCCGGTTTCACACAGGAATTACATACATTCGTTTCCAATTCATCAATCTCTACATTGCACTACTGCTTCCCAGAATGTAAAGATAACAGGATCACACACACGCACGCACGCACTCACACACACACACACACACACACACACACACACACACACACACACACAGAGAGAGACAGAGAGGCTTTTGACTCTGTGTACTGTAGATCAATAAAAGATGACAGCTTTCATGAAGAAATAAAATGGTTACACTGTCTCGGGCATTTGTGGGGCAGGTCATGAGATCAATGTATCACAGAAGAACCATTGTGGTGAATGTGTCCTGTCATGGTGTCTGATGATTAGATTGTTAATATTATTACTGGGTGGTGGTGGTAGGTTATATAGACTCTGGGGACGGGGGACGGGGGGGGGGGGGGAGTCCCCAACAACCTCACCTGCTTGGGGTCATCGTAGAATATGCCGATGCTGCTCAGGTTGGGCCCGATGCTGGTGCCCTCCGCGTAGGAAGAGCCGAACTCCAGGCACTGGGACGACGGACCCTCCTTCAGCTTGTAGGCGATGGTGACGTTCCTCACGGGAGGAGAGCCCGTCTTCACCTCGACCGAGTGCAGCAGCCCCGAGTAGATGACGAACCCGAACAGCGTCACGGTCAAGCAGAGGAAGAGCACGACTATCAGAATTAAAATTAAGAAGTCAGACATCGTTTTTGTTTCTTTCTTCAGACAAACGGGGATAATAATAATACCGGCCCCGGCTGAAAAGGTGATGCAATGCTAGTGATTCTGACTGACTTGACTGACTGCCTCCTTCCACGTCCTCCTCTCTCTCCTCTCCCGGATTTGCGTACAGTATAAATCCTACAGTAAATGGTGAATGTGGTCCGGTTTGTTTGTTGTTAATTGTTGGCTTCCTTCGGTGCGACTTTTAAGTCGCAACGTCGACACAAAACGTGGATATTGTGGAGAAAACGTGTTGTCACTGACTGAATAAGCAGACAGTGTCCTGTTATAGCAGTACGTTGTATGTATACGTTGACAGATGGTGTCAGTCAGTCGCTTGTTGTTTATTTCCCCCAAACACAGCAGCAGCAGGGACGTGCTTCCCGGTTAAACCATTCTCCCCGTGAAGGAGGGGGGGGTGTCTTCAGGGGTTGTCAATTCAATACGCTTTAAAAGAAAATGCCACAGTCCACATTGCACCGTGTAAAGAAAATAATGTCATAAGCATTTTCTGTCCAATAACTTCACTATTCCCCCGTCAATTATTATGCGATACCAACTTGAGATATATGGGAACTTTCGCCAAGAAAATGCTATATCCCTGTGAGTTGGTTCAAGCCGGGAGCACGCACTTAGTTAGTTGGACAATGCACTGGCTCCACTCCGTCAGCACATATAGGACTTATATCTATCTTGCAGATATATGGTTTCCGGTTGCCTTCAGAATAAGAATCATCTTTTTATCAGTCAAGTAAAAAAGAATCACACCCGTGTGAACTGAGTGTTGTAACTTCCCCCTCTCTTTCTCCCCCCCCCCCCCTCTCTCATTAAAGGCCTATTCATAGTCTGGATTTTCGGTGGTAAGGTGACCACCGCTCCGGTGGTGAGCTGACCACCGGAGCTGAAATAACGTTGAGCGTTGAGCCTTAAGGCTCATACATAGTCTGGATTTACGGTGGTTAGGTGGTGGGGTGACCACCGAACTACAACATGATGTCACGAGCCGCGGTGAAGAGCAAACCACCGCCACCGCTCCAGCCCTTCTCTCTGTTTTTACTCACCACCACTGTTAAGGCCTATTCATAGTCTGGATTTTCGGTGGTGAGATGACCACCGCTCCGGTGGTGAGTTGACCACCGGAGCTGAAATAACGTTGAGCGGTGGTGAGTAAAAACAGAGCGAAGGGCTGGAGCGGTGGCGGTGGTTTGCTCTTCACCGCGGCGCGTGACGTCATGTTGTAGTTCGGTGGTCACCCCACCACCGTAAAACCAGACTATGTATGAGCCTTTACTGTTTTGATTGATTGATTGAAATATTTATTAACAGTTTGTAGAATTTACAGTACATTTTAAGCACAAACTCAATACAAAGACTGTCAACTGTGAGTGGACGACCCAATTAAGCATTACACTTGTTTACAACAGGGTCCACATTGTTCAATTCATCAAAACATTTAAAGACATACAGACATTTAGAGACATACAAATAGACATTTCTATGTAGCTAAAGTACAGAACAGGAATTCATCATATGGGAAGCAAAAAAGGGAAAAGATACAATATACAGTGCGGGAAAATGGGGGGGGGGGGGCGGGGGGGGGGATTCAGATTTTACAGAGGCCAGTTTCGAATTGCAGCCATCCGTAGGTGCCCTTTGAGAGCGGTTTTGAAGGAGTCAAGGGATTCACATGTCTTAATGACTGTTGGTAGGGCGTTCCACATTTTGGTGGCATAGGAGCGAAAAGAATTTAGTCCCTTGTTTGTGTATTGAATAGATGAGTTTACTGGTATCAATAGAGTGCTAGTGCTGTCATGTGGGTGGGCCACATTTACATAACTAATGGGTCCATTATGTAAATCAGTAACAGTGGCCGACATGACAGTAGCTACAGAAGTTACAGAACAGTTGCTAAATGTCTTGAACGTGATCTGACCGCCCAAAATCTCGGCCGAGTCTCGTTAATTCCAGCATGGCGATGTTACCGTGAAATTGGTGACCTGCTGAAATAGGTCATATAACACATCATATAACGTCAGTGACAGTGTCCATTCCATACGCAAATCATTGCTGTTTGTTTATTAGCACTTGCCACTTAGGCCTATAGCAGTATAACCTAGCGGTATTTTGGGGGCAAAGACAAGAAGTCCACAAGATGATCACATATTTCGTCAGGTCACCAATTTCACCGTAACACTAGCTGCCAGCCATGTCACACACACACACACACACACACACACACACACACACACACACACACACACATACACACACACACGGCTGATGGAAATACATCATTTCATTGCGATCAAAAATAAACCAGCTATCGTACTTTCAAACTGACATTTAAACCAACCAATCAACGACCAGCGACAGCCCACAGCCGAACCAATCAGCGACCAGCGATAGGCCACGTCAGCCGAGCCGACAAATCAACGACGAGGGGTGGGCCACAGCTGAGCGTAGCGGCTGCAGTTAAAAGGCCGGCTCGCACTGGCTTTCAGGCAGATGCACTGAGACTTTCACAGAACCAGTCGCATTTACTACTTGCTTAACAGCAACCACCTGAAACTACCTGCTCATCAGCTACCAACGGACCACCATTTCACACAGTTACAGAGAGAATACATCGACAACCACGATAGGAACCAGTGTTTATCTTGCACCAGTGCTAATATTCTTGCTTTCCTTCTTCATCAGTGAGTTTTATTTTCGAATTACTACGTTGGGCTTGGGGTAAGAGCCGGGGAATACCGTTGCCGCCTGTCGGTATCGTTGCGTCGACTGTAGTTGTGTTTTTCAAATACATTTGTAAGCATTTGGGCTGTCGGTATCTCCTTGCATCGATAACGTCTGTAGTTGTGTCGGTATCGTCAACGTCTGTAGTTTTTTTTTTTCAAATACGTTTGTAACCATTTGGGTTTTGGTATCATCGTAGCCCAAACATTTAGAATCTCGTAGAGGGTTTTTTTTCGATTCTGACGAATCTCTCTACGAGAGTCTAAAACATAACCCCCGCCTTTACCGTCGAAAGTTGAACGTTTGTGCCTCAAAATCACTCTTACCTTGTACAAATGCAAAATCTAAGCTGCTTTTAATGTTGCCCCACTTGTTTGTGAGGTGTACGGATTCAGATTAAACACGGAACATGCTTATTTTTCAATAAAAAAGGTATTTTAATCCACTCTGTTTCTGAATCCTCCATTGTAAATGCGGTAAACGGCGCAACAGAATATTGCCCGCGCCACTAGCGGCCAGGGTTCTCTTGCGCATTTACAATGGAGAGAAAAGCAAGATGGCCGCCAGATTCCGAGACAGAGTGGATTAAAATACATTTTTTATTGAAAAATAAGCATGTTCCGTGTTTAATCTGAATCCGTACACCTCACAAACAAGTGGGGCAACATTAAAAGCAGCTTAGATTTTGCATTTGTACAAGGTAAGAGTGATTTTGAGGCACAAACGTTCAACTTTCGACGGTAAAGGGGGGGGTTATGTTTTAGACTCTCGTAGAGAGATTCGTCAGAATCGAAAAAAACCCTCTACGAGATTCTAAATGTTTGGGCTAGTATCATCGTTGCCTCGATAACGTCTGTGATTTTCATAAACGTTTGAAAGGATTTCCGTTGTAGCCTAGCTAGGCCACAACTACTATCACAGAGGGCAATTGTTTTTTTGCACGGTCAGGTTCCGTATTAATTATTACCGTTGTACTGGGTTTAAAACTTAAGTTAGTTAGGTGGCCTACATTTAAAAGTTAACTCAAATTGTGGCTCGGCCATTACATTTTGAATCAAACTAACATAGCTTCAGTCACAGACCTAAGCTAACCACTTGTAGCATAAATAATACTCATTGTTAGATCTGTTTTTCTCTTTTACATTTCTTTCACTTTTCTTTTTACATTTCTCTTTCACAGGTATCGGCCTTATACAACTCTCAGCTCTCTCTCAGTACTCTCCCCCCACAGGCACAGCAGCACCTCTCTCTCTCTCACTCTCCACAGGCACAGCAGCACCTCTCTCTCTCTCCACAGAATGGAGCAGTATCGCATCAGGTTGATCAACGAGCCGGCTGTCTCTGGACGTGCAGGTAAGTTGAGGGCTCGTTTCAGAAGGCAGGTAGACGTCCGCGTGGACAACCTGGTGAATCGTGCCCTGACAGCTGACGACTTGGCCACCATCACAGAGTGTGTCCCTGAACTGAACTGTCAGTTCGACGAGGTAAGTGACGTTTCCTCACTAGTAGTAGTTGAGAAGCAGCTTCTCAGACCTCCGAAGGATGTCACACCCGTTGTTGAGGAGAGACCCTGTGCATGCTACTTTGACCAGCGTACTAATGAGTGGAGGCCAGTGCTTCCTTGGTATGACCGTCGTAGAAAGCAGTGGAGACCAGCTTTTATCCGTAAAGTCACCCGGTGTCTCTGTAAGCGCTATGTCCCCAGTACTAAGACGTGGGTGCTAGTCCGCCCTCCCACGCCACCAAAAGCCGTGGTGACTACCCAGAGCAACATTCTCTTCCAGGAGTTCTCTGGTTCCCTGGTGACTCCGTCCCACCCTGACACCCTAACGCCCCCCTTCAGGTGTTGGAACGCCCGCTGTGGCAGCCGTTATGACCTCGTGGAGGTGAACGGTCAGCAGCTGGCCAGAGTCATCTCTGGCGTCTCCGCCACATGGGAGTTGGGTGGAAAGCCAGTCCAAAGGCAGTGGAGAGTGACTGTCTATAGGTCAGACGGACAGATGCAGCTGTCCGTGTTCTGTAGCTTCCCTGAAACTGTAAGGAGGCGTATAGTCTTTAGTGACGGGGCAGAAGTAACTGAAGAGGGGGGGGGTGAAGAGGAAGACCGATGTCGATGATATTGGTCGCATCGACAGAGGCCCTCCTCGAAGCAAGACGGGTCTAAGACTGTAACTCAGACAGACCTGGGGTGCACTGGTCATTGTAGCAGCTGCATGCACAGGGTCTTTCCTTTCCTACGGGGGTGCATCAAGTTGATCAAGGAGCCGTCTATCTCTGGACATGCAGCTAAGTTGAGGGCCAGACATTTTTATTTCATACCTTACACTTATAGAATTGTGTGGATTAATACGGAATGCTTTTAGTAGTACTTCATGAGAGGATCGACCAGGTAAGTGACCTTTCCTAGACGACAAGCAGCTCTTAAGGACCTCTGGTACAGGTTGGTTTTGTGCCTTTTCAGCAGGAAGTGGATCTTGGAGGCATTCCATGTTCCTCCACGTGCTAGGCCTCACAGAGAAACTTGACACTGTCGTATAATAATAAAAGGCGTAAGCTGCAAAAAATATCTTAAAAAAACTAATAAATAAAACCCCCTCTCTCTCCACAGAGCAGCAGAATGGAGCAGTATTGCATCAACAAAAAAAGTAATGTCTGTATGTTTGCCTGTCTGTTTTCTGCACTAACTATGTCTAGTTTGTCCACAGGTTTCTACTGACGGAGTCGTCACCAGTCAGTTGGCCTCGCGTCTGGTGGGCTGGCTTGAGGTGCCCTTCAACCCTGTGATGGTCACTGGCCTTTGGCGTCTTGCGGAGCCAGGCTCTAGGTTGCGTCTTGCGCCTGAGCGTTTAGAAACGTCTGTCTATGGGGCGTCTGGGTGTGGTAAGAGGTAAAGTACTCGCCCACCACTGCAGCATTAACTGCAGTGCCTCCAACTTGGCCTGGCGCTCCATCAAACACAATTGGCCGTGTTTACGGGTGGGAACTTAATCTGATGACGGATCAAGTGACCGTCCCTTTTGCTGCACTGCAGAAGCTACTTGCAAGTGTGTATGGGAGGATGCACACAGTAGTTTATACCTCCCCAGCTGTGGGGGTGGTGGTGCCAGCCACAGGGACTCGAGGACACTTGGGGCAATTGGGAATTGGCGATGACTAAATTGGTCTCCTCCCATGGATTGACGCCTTGACGTGGCGGAGGAGCTTATGTATTTCTTACCCAGAGAGCTGGTTATGGCAGTTACATGCCGGACAGCTCAAACGGTAAGGGATCAACTAAGGACAATCCGTAGATAGAACAAACCTGTGTTACAGAAATCACCACAAGGGTATCCGAGACACCACCGTGGAGCATGCTAGGAGGTGTGGTGGCGTTGGGAGATCTCTACAACACACTGAGCAAGGACCCCAGGTAAATCACAACTGCGGCACTGTTAACCCATTCTGACGTGAGATCAGATTCTAACACACAGAAGAATGGTGGTTCTTTAACGCATTTTGACCTGAGATCAGATTCAAAAAATGTCTTAAATCCTGACGGCTTAAAAAATAGCAGACCTACAAGCTCGTAGCGCGCCACCGATCTGCTATTTTTCAATAGCTAAATCATAACATAATGCTAACACCAAAAGGGGTTCCCGCCCAAAAAAAAGTGTAATTTTGGATATCAGCAGATGTACATGCTCATATCTGCCATTTGTGAAATTTCTTGACAAATCTTGAACATTTGTGGTCTGCGGCCAAATGCATATCAATTTGAGAACTACTGATTTAGAAGAGATTTGTAGAATCGGGTGCTATTGGATTAATGAGAAGACGGTCACACTAAATTAGTAATGTCGAGATGGATTGGGAACTGATCAATAAAAGTTGTATAATATGGGGGTCCGTGGCTGAATGCTCATCAAACTGGAAATTTAAAAGGTTGAGAATCACTGTTCTAAATTAAATGTCAGGTCGAACTACTAGTATTGATTATGCACTGAATGATTTGACTTGAGGCATGACAATGTTGAAATGTATTGAGCCAGTATATGAACCACAACATCTTTGCAGGTGGATGAGGAGCAGTTCGCTACATCTGCAGTGGGAAGGAGGGAGCCAAGCTGATGTGTGGAGGAGGCGTGGCCATCCAGCCCACCGTGTTTGGAGATGTCCATGACGACATGACCATCGCTGGGGACGAGGATTCCACGATCTGGCGTGGAATCAGGACAGACATTTTTATTTCATACATTAGACATATAGAATAATACAGAATGCTTTTATTAGTACTTTCATGAGAGGATTACATGTAAAGTTTAAGCACTTTAACTTCTATGAGAGAATTCGATTGTATTTCAACCCATTTTTTGTGGGAACCCCATTTGGTGTTATTTGTGCCACATTTTCACGATTTTTCAAAAATGGCAGATCTACAAGCTCATATTGCAGCAGATCTGCTATTTTTCAATAGCTAAAGTATAACCTAATTCTTAAAACACCAAAAGGGGTTCCCGTCCAAAATGGGTTAATGGGAAATCCTCTGTCAATTTCTTCAAGAGTGTGTACACACTGTACACTGAGGCACAGACACATAAGGGTCTATTCATTGGGTACCTAAACTAAATCATTAAAGAAAATCACACCTGTGTGAAGTGAGGGTCGCTCTTATCATTATACATCAGCTCATGAACAACTGAATTTATGTGATTGGTTAGCTGATTTGCTAGTCTACAATACATATGATGTAAAATTTCCCTTCATTGGCAATGGCATTTAATGTTTGTTGCCACAAATTTGTTATATTGAGGCACATACGACCTAATTTATCCTTTCATTGAACTGAATATGTGATTGGTTAGCCGATTTGCTCGTCTACATATCGTTGCTGTTGGGAGGAAACCTCATAACGGTTTACACTATTAGGGTTTTGTTATTACATTCTATTGCGATCAATTCAGGTGCCAGTGGTGGAATGTAACTAGGCACATTTAATTTAATTTGTACTAACTGGGCACAATTTATTTCTACTTTACGGAGTATTTTACTTCTACTCCACAGCCACTACATCTCGGAGGCAAATTGTAACTGCTGTAATTTGTCTTGTATTTAATTTCAGTTATTGCTCATATATGCTTATTCAATGCATGTCAAAGTTGGGCCGGAAGTGCCATCGTTTTGGCTAATGTGGAACCCTTTATATGGCCGTCTGGTGTCGGGTAGACATAGGTGCACGCCTGTCACTTGACAAATGTTTTGTATGTATTTTCTTTAATTTATGTTTATGCCATGTTAGTCTAAGCATTTGTGTACCGTATTTTTGTGTTATCAGTTCAACGTTGGTTTCAATAAATCCAGCAGTATGCAGAACAACTGATTCATTTTTGGACTGAGGGAGTGATACAAATTATGATCTTAATTGTTTGAAAACTTTAGTTATAGCTACTTTGTAGATTTTGGTTATTAGCTCTGATCAGATCTTCAATCTCACTTCGGCTATTTTCAAATTGCCAAAGTAAGCTTGTAGCTCTGACATTTTAAAAAACTTTTAAATTTGAAAACCTGTGAAACGGGACCTTCTGCATAATGAGTACTTTTTACTTTCATGATACAGAATGTGGGGGAGAAGTAATTGCTCACAGACACTTGGGCCCATAGACCAGAGCCAAGGGGTGCACTGGAGACCTTCGGTTTCCCAGGTGGCCTCTTTACCCATTCACCATTTTGATCATTCCACATGTGGCACAGTGTCAATTCTATTCACCCCTATACTGTAGTTAACTTGTTTCTCAAACCCATTAATGTTAAAAGTCCATAGACTTGGCTGCCACATGATGATGTAATGAAAGCCAAATGACGGAGGGAATAGCACCCCTCAAAAACTAGGGTGCCAAATTAATTCTAATGGTGTGGACTTCATGTCGCCAGCCACTGATGGTGTCATCTATATGGACTATATCTCTGTCAGGAGGAAACTCCAAAATGTTCATTTTTCAGGAAATGTTACTGGTGGTTCAATATTGGTCCCCCATATTTTCAACATGTTTGGTGGAATAATGCAGAGAACGCAGAGACAAGGTAATGTAGTTCATCAGTTTGGAGTCGCCCTGAAAGAGAATAGAACAATAGAATGGGAATGGGATCCAGAAAAATGTCATTTGTGTGAAGGTTATGGTGGTTAAAAAAGGTTCACTGAAAAATTGCTCAAGTTGTAAAGGAGGTTTCCAGATCCAAGAACATTGACAAAGGAATGAGTATTCTCCAGCTCTTTAGTAGGCCTAAACTAAAACAGAAATTATGTCCAACTCTGCTTGGGAGTGATACATGTAATATGCATATAGGCTAATAATACATTGTATGTATCTAAGACTAGGTGGCAACAATGTTCTATTTAAAGAGAAGGTATGGGGAATGGAGATTGTGTTGTTTTTAGTTGATGTAGCCTATACTTGGGGTCATGTTTCATGACCATGTCCCTCAGCTGCAAACATATTCTATTTCTATGTTCTCACTAGAGCAGTGGTTTTCAACCAGTGGTCCAGACTCCAGGGACCACTTGAGGAGATAAAAAGTGTTTTCTCTTCATAGCCAAAATATTGCAATAGAATAATTAACTGTTCACTGTTGAAGTAATACTATAGGAATATAATATATCTAACTACATTGTTTCTATAAAATATGAATATGAAGTATGCAAAGGTACATTTTAGATTCATTGTAAGCAGTGTACACATTCAGCCCAGTTACTTCAAGTTCATGTCACAGTACCTGGATCGCTGTATGGCGTGCCATCCTGAGGATAAAGCATGTGAGTAGTATATGTTAACTATTTTATGTCAGTCTTTGGACAAATAAATAACAGAGGTTGAATGATGAAGGTTAATATTGGGGGAAGAGGTCATACGTCATATTCTTGGCATCTGATGGCATCCGATATACAAGCTTGTGCATCAGATGTACATTCATATTGTTATATGGTTTGAGGTGTGTGTGTGCGGCCCCAGTGATAGGTGAGGTAGGAGTGGTCGGCCTGGTTGGAGGTGGGTGAGTGGTTGGCATGGGTGGCACAGGGTGGAGTTGACAGTGGTTGGTGAGTGGTGATTGGTTGTCTTCTGCTTGGTCAAACCTCAGTTGTTCCAACTCCATTTCTGATCAAGTTGATTAGCGGTATACTGTGGTTACTTTGCGCCAAAAACCGTCCCAGCCAACACGCCACTTTTGATGCGTATGCAAATAAAACAGCAAATTGTGCCTGATTTGCTGGGACCAGATTACATGCATGACCATATTTCTTACGTCATCATTGAGAGCTAGTCATACATATACTATATATAATATAATCTGTAAAATAAAATAGCAAATTGTGCCTGATTTGCTGGGACCAGAGTAGTTATTATAAGTAACATCCTGCAAATTGGTACACACTACAGTATATCTAGTCGTGTGATCTAGATGGATCTGTCCAATTTCATATTCCATTAATATTGCTGGCCCGCAAATAACCTACTGTACCTGACCAGAAAATTGGAGTATTATCCAGATTTTTTTTAATGTTCTGAAACAAGCATCACAGAACAGAACAGTTTTTTAAAGCCAATTCCTACTGTCGATCGGATTATACTAAGATCTCCTAGTGCTCATTTAGTGTTCATTTTATTGTACCTGTATTTCCTTTATCTCAAAAACATTTTGTAACAAAAAGTTGCTACATAAATAAAGTTTATAAAAGTACTACACAACAGCAGTGTTGGTTTAACTCATCCATGTTTCCATCGTCTCAAAAGTTCAGTTCCATCCAATCCAAAACAAACCAATTAATGACATCATGGTGTACTGTAAGCAGAAGACTGGGCACTTCAGTTTGTATTACTGCATTACCAGTGGCACAACAGCCTTACATCATTATTTTATATCCGATACAATTAACCCAATTAACCCAATTAAATCAGACCAAAAAACTATTAATTATATACATACATTTTAATTGGCTGGCAAAGCACAAAAAAACATTAGACACCAAACACAGGACTGAAAATACAAGGCCTGCTTGGTCTTTTAAAAGAGCAAAACAAAAATAAAGAATGACAGTAATATTTAAATACATCATACAATCTTTTTTTTCCTTCAGTCGTCAATGCACGGGGATATATAAATTAACCACCCGAAGCTTGTGTCTATGATCCTGTAGCCTATTATGTGAAAATTGAAAATAGCAGTGTTGGCTATTTTCGGTTTCGGTTTTCGCTTACGAGATTTGTTGTGTGTAGACTGTACTGTAGTGAGAGAAAAAAGGGGAAGACCCTGGTCAACTAAAATAAGTATTAATTTAGAGGTTTATTTGGTTGTTGGTCTCAGAAGATCTGATTATTAGTCTGAGTCTTCATCCTCTTCATCTTCCTCTCCGAGTCCATTATTACCTTCTCCAGCATCACTTACCGCATCCTGGAATTAAAGCACACATTTAGACCTGAGACCGATTCTACAAAATATGTCTTCTAAATCTTTAACAGTTTTCTGAAAAACAAATGATTTGCACAAATTTCAACATGGAAAAAAAAAAGAAAAAAAAAAAGCTATTTTTGAATATATTATAAAATATGTTGTAGCTAAAAATCTAAAATAACACAGACAGATGCTTTCCCGACTTTAATGTGTTACCTAATAAGTCCATTTGCAAAACTAAATCTCAAAAAAGGGCCATACCACACAGACTCTGATGCCTGGCAGCGTGTCCCGGACGTGCCTGCTCAGTAAAGCTGAGAAGTGAACCAGAACAGCCGTTTGTGTTGGTAACTGTTAACTGTACCAGCCAGGAATGATTAGCTCAAAACACAACATTATCTTATCGCCCCACTGCCGTTCTCAGTCTCAACTGCCTGTTAACCCTACGTGGAGCCACTCACACTTCTCACATTGCCAAGGGTTTAAGAGATAAGAGTTTGACTTGTGTAAAAAAAAAAACATACACACACATTCAAATAGACACTAGATTATTACTGTGCTATAGTTAATTTGGAAACAGTTTTATGAAGCACACTTGTTTCCACGATGCAAGTAAGGGTACCATGACAAGTTAGCTGCAAGCAACTTAGATGCTATAAAAGCTACCTGCATCTATACGTTGCAATACCCTCCATTGACAGCCCATTCATGAAACAGAAAAGCACCTTCTGATTGCATTAAACCAGTAAATCCACTTTCTGCCTATAAATACCACGCAACGATTATGTTTCTACAGTATGTGTCGATCTGCTGCCTAACTAAATCAATAGTCAAAAATAATAATATCCAAATATTTTTCCAAGGACCTTTGATCAATTCCAAACCTTTTCCAGTCCTGGAAAATGTTTTTTTTCTTTCTCATTTCAAAATATGTGACTAAATTTGACTGGATTTTTTTAAATTTTTGTTTTTTCATGTCATATGAAAGTAGGGAATCATAGCTTCAAATTGACATATTCCAGTTTTGGAGATATGGCTTGCAGAAAACAACGAGTTGAGAAAACAGGCTTGAAAGGTTCACTTCTGTGGTCCCTAACATTACACCTAGCTACATGTTTAAGCATTTATTTCATATTTACATGTCGATTTCAGACATGCTCTAGTATGTGAAGAGTCTGCCTGTGCTATTAACTCATTTTGAAAAAAATAAAAAAAGGTTTTCTCCTCTGGTGAAAAGCTGTAATTTGCGCGATGGCAGTCTCTCAGTCAAATCTGGTCACATATTTCGAGGAATGTCATGACGGTGGTATTCCTGTGCCAGGAACCAACCAGGTACATGTTTCTAACACAATCCTTTTTAAATTAATGACATGAATAAAGCACCTCATCCTCAGTCGGTTGCCGCGGGTTCTCTGGGCCTTTCTCCTCCTCTTCCTCCTCCTCACTTCCCTCGGCCCGCTGAGAAAGAATCTCTTCACCCTGAAACATGGAGACATCAATCAGCCAAGTCAATCCAATGCTAGTCGCGGTCTCAGGGACACCATTTTCTTTTTAAGGGAAGCTAATAAAAAAAAGTCCCTCACACACATAGGGCTCCAAACATTATGAATCTATGAAAATCTATCTTGTGATACTATTCATGTTTGGATAAATGGTAGGTTAAATGGTAGAAGTCATGTGCTATAAATAATGCACGGCACGAGACACACACGCATGCACTAGGGCATTCACTTCTAGTCATTTTTACTACGTAGTTTACTAGCTAAAAAATAATATTTAAATATTTGTACATTTAAAAACGGTGTACATTGGTGACTAGAACTATAATCTACCTGATCTTGAGGCCTACAAAAAAATAGTTTTTTTTCATTTTATCAACTAGTCAACTAGTACCAACAAGGTCGACGAGTACGTGGATTTACTAGTCGACTAGTTGAATAGTCGACTGAATAGTCGTGCGTGCCCTATAGCACGCACACACGCACATACCTTTGGGTCCAATCAGTAGGGAGAAAGCATACCTTCAGGTCACGGTTCTTGAGGTTGCCCATCCAGAACGCCTCCTGACAGTTATTCATAAGCAGCATGGCTTTGACTCGGTAGACAAACAGCTCTAAACTCCTCTTCAGGGCTGGCACGTGGTTGGTCAGGTTCGTGTCCTGACGAATCTGAACCACAAAACAACCAGATTTATCACCTTAACCCATTTAGGCCTGACGTCGAAATTAAAAAAATGTCTCCTAAATCATGACAGTTTTCTGAAAAACCTCATGTTTCTATGTCAGTGGTGCTCAATATTTCATGTCAAGGACCCCAAACATGATATGTAATTAGCCACGACCTCTATCTGAAAGTATGTTGTTCCAGGGACGCTCCCAGAAGCAAAGATTTGAGTTAAAAATGTTCGCTCTGAAAGAATATATATTCAAAGATTTGCGCCACATTTTCAAGTCCATGGAACAAGCTCCCACTGTACCTTCGTCAGGCAGCCTCTGTAGACATTTTTAAAGCTCAGCTCAAGACCCACTTCTACAACATTGCTTTTAATTGATCATTTATTTTTTATTTATTCATGTCCTCACTGTATTGCATTACTGCTTTTCTTTTATTCTCCATTGTTCTGTAAAGCACTTTGAGCTGCATTTCATGTCATGAAAGGTGCTATACAAATAAAGTTTTATTATTATTATATACATATTATTATTAATAATATAATAATGGAGTGCATTTTTCGATGCTTTTCTATACACGGTGACAGAGGCAAAGCACTTTACAATGGTCCATTCATTCATACATTGGGAGGTGGAGCAGCGAACAGTCAACGCCAGCTTCCTCACTTCCCACATTGACACACAGCAACCACTGCGGCAATATGGGGTTCAGTGTCTTGCCCAAGGACACTTTGACATGTGGACAGGAGAGGAGGGAGCCGGGATTCGAACCGCCAACCCACGGATCATTGGACAACCTGCTCTATACCTCCTGACCCACAGCCCCATGGCATACGATACATATGACAGGCAGCTACCTTTGAGTGTCCACACATGTGATGGAGTTTCATAATGATACATATGACAGGCAGCTACCTTTGAGTGTCCACACATGTGATGGAGTTTCCTGGTGCAGAGTTGAATGATCTTCAGCAGACCTTGGACATCCTCCTGAAACACACACATTACAAAGAGTTAGCCATTGGAAGGACTTAAGAGCACACCATATACCATATCTATAGAGCACACCATTTCGTAGTCTAACCTAAAACTATGATAAAAAATGTTTGTCGACTACCTTTTTTGACAAAAGCTAGACTAAGGGAGGGAGGGACTAGTGGATAAGCAATGGTAGAACTAAAAGACAGGTCATTTTATGTTTGGTTGCGCTCTGAAAATAGCACTCACAAACGGTGAGCTTGCAACACGTTGTCATTGGCTATTTTCAGCATGGGTAAAATCAAGGCCTAAAACTCGACTAAAACTAGACTAAATCTAAAACATTTAAGATGACTAAAATATGACTAAAACTAAATTTAAGTTAAATATAAAGCTGAGTCAAAATGCGTTGTCAAAATTAACACAGCAGCACAGTGTTGTTGACATAATTTCCATAAAGAGGTCAGAAATGCAGTGTTCTATTGGTGGTCTGTCTGTCTGTTCACTATTTTGAATTCAAACCAAAGAAAGAAAAGAGAAAATGACCTTACACATCATGTGATACTAGATAATAAGATTATTTGCTAGTGGTAGGTAGCGCTACTTGTTACTGATGATCTGTGGAAACATTTAGATTATTTGGTAACACTACTTGGGCTATCATGTTGTAGTAACAACATACTGTACAGATTAATGTTCAGTTTCAAGGTGACATCATTGTTAAGTTATGTCATTTACTGGACATCAGTGCATGGTTCCCAAACGTTTTAGCTCAAGAAATTAAATGTTGCTCCACTTTGCCTGAGACCCAAACCAGTGAAAATAGCAGATCTTCAAGCTTGACACAACGTGTCACTTCATGTCACGTTGTGAGCTTGTAGATCTGCTTTTTTCAATACTTTTATTTTTTATGGATTAATTTATGTTTTATGTAGGAATCTGAAAAAATGAGTTATTTACTTAGACGTGAGTCGCAACTTGCAACCTATAATAATGTGTCCTGACCCACTGTTAACGTGCCAATGTGAACGCAGCTAACTTGCGGATGAGAACAAATAATGTTTTTTTTGTACCTTGTGCCTTTTGAAACTATAGTCCAACAGCGGCATCCCCAGCTTCAGGAAAGACTCCAGGAAAAGACGACCATACTAGCAGAAATAACATTAGAAACGTACAGTAGTTAGTATGGAGCCACAGCAGCTGCTGCTGCAGGACGTGATATCTGTTTAATTGTAGAAGGAGAGGCAGGTTACTCACCCTAAGACACACATTAACCACTGACCTGGAGTCAAATACCTGTGAGAAGACATGGACCACAGAGATCTTTAGTGGGACACGCACGCAAGCACGCACGCACGCACACACGCACGCACGCTCGCACGCACGCACGCACACACACACTGATCACTGCAACAACTACTGTAACAAGAAATGCACCTGAACTAGATTGACCAGGAGGTGAAAGTCTCTGACAGCCAGATTCCATGTCAGTAACTTCTCACTCTGGGCCTGGAAGAAGCAAGAAAATGTAATCATAACACACACACATACAGTACACATTACACAGTGCTCATGCACACGCAATCGCATACTGTGAGTACATTAAATGCATGGAGTGTGCAAGCTTAACTGTGTTGAAATTACAACTCGAAATGGGGCTTTCACATTGCAGTCAGAAAAGGCATTTCATTACTTACGCCAGTTTTCGCCCCAACACTGACAGAATTCTTTTTAAATGGTGTGAAAGCCATTGGTGGAAAGAAAGTTTGGTCATGGGCCAAGGAAAACCGGATTAACTGATTCATTAAAGTCGGTGAGGTCCATCACAAAAAGGCACCCATCTTAGGATACATTCACGGTAACAGGAATGCTTGAGGAATGGTTTGTCATGGGGTTAGGGAGCGATTAATTTACTGAAAGGTCTTCGACTGCAGTTTCAGCTGCATGTCTTCAAACGGGGTGTCATTTGGAATTGGCTCTGATCCGGCAACTCTTCAGGCAAACACACACACACACACACACAGGCCAGTACCCACTTCCTCTTTTGCTAATGTCTCCAAAGGGGGGCCTTGTGGGGTGCCGTCAGACTCTGTTCAGAGTGGACAACTCACTGGCCGATACCCAGGCAGGGCTATAGTACAGTATGCCCACTTCTGGTGTTTGGAATATCTCCGGGGGGAAAAAAGCGGCTTCATCAGTCTCGACTTGAAGCCGCCGACTTGCCAGTTTCATCAAATGATAAATTATTCTACACTTGTCATGGATAGTAATAAAAACGTATAAAAGATGCTATATACAGCTAAGAATTTTAACCATGACGACATTTTCTTTACAAATTACAAATTGTAAAAATTGCAGTCGAACCTTTTCCCCCAAAAATGAACGCGTCGTGTCAGTGTTAATGGTATTCCAAAACATTGTCGTCTGTGCTCTACTGAGTGCATTGTCTAGTGTCCAATATAGATTAATTTACGTATACACACACAGCAACAAGACAATCCCATTCTCACCACCGTCGTGTGGTTTTACCTCAGTGCTATCGCTGTTCTTGCAAGCAGGAATCTTCCTCACAGCCTTCTCCAGCTCCGTCATCATGCCTTTATAGAACACCACGAACGTCAGCCTGATGAAAGACGGGAGAAAGTGAAAGTACAAAAAAACAAAACTGGTGTTTTAAGCATCATGTTATACTTTAGCTATTGAATAGCAGACCTGCTATCTGATATTTCTTTTTAAATCGTGAAAATGTGGCACAAATCTTTATATATATTATTTCTGAGCAAACATTTTTAGCTCAAATCTTTGCTCCTGGAACAACATATTTTCAGATGGGGGTCGGCGGCCAAATAGACGACTGACATAGAAACATGGGTTTTTCAATAAAACGCATTTGTAGAATCGTCCTCAGGTCTAAATGGGTTAAAAGAGGTCTGGTTATCATTTTTGGGTCATGAGCCTTTTACTTCTGCAAATTCTGCGGTGGACATTATGAGACTCATGGAACATAAACCGAAGTAATGTAGGTATTTTCCCTCCATAGTAGGCTGTATAGACTGTATTAAAGCGAGAGTGCATGACGAAATCTTTGACCAGGTGAATTGGATATAGCCACTGTCGGGTGGAAACCTTAAAGATGGAGTGCCACAATTTTTGTATTTTTCCAGCTTTTCATGTGTCTATGGGGTGACAGTACTTCATTAGACACCCTGGAGTCGTTTTTATGTCCAATGGTGTAATAACTTTGTATTTAGGGTTTCTTCCTGGAGGCTGAACCCTTGACGGTCAAACGGGCCAATGAAGTAAACACGGATAGTGTGACGTAAAAATATTGCACGCACACACGCACCTCCCCCTCTATACATATTTTTTAAATACGACAACCTCTGTGGGCGGAGCTGCCTGCCACATACACACGTGTGAACTGAACAGCGCAGCCAGTTTGCTGCTCTGTGTGTGTCTAACTGTGTGGCAGATTTTCAAACAGTCATTTCACACATTACCAGTTCACAGCAGAGCAGACTGTTTTTCGTTAGATTGGAAGCAACTAAGCAAGTAAATGTTCACGTCGGGTCCTCAGGATTAATCAAGGAAAACACAACAAACCAGCCTCCTACCTGCTCTGCTGTATAGTTGCTCTTGTTGTTCTCAAGGAGTAGGTTGTTTCTTTTATAATCACAGTGGTCGGGCTTTGATACAGAGTGTAGTGTCACAGTGTGCATTCTTGTTGGCTGTTGTAGTCAATATGTATGTAGGTCCTAATACTTATACGAGGCTGAGTGTAAACTTTAAAGTCAAGAATTAGAAGTATGTTGTGTCGCGCTGGAAGCCATGTTGCCATGTCTGGCTATTACAAGCGACTTGGGCTTGTTTTCATATAAGTAACTTTCAGGGGAGATGTGGTTGACTTGACCAATGGTTCATGTGAAGGACCCTCAGATTAATATGTTGTTAAAAGGATTGGTGTTGTTGAAACGTTTTCATAAATATTCACTGCAATTTCTGTGACTTATTTTTGTGGACCTGGCCGCTTGTTTCTTTAGATCTGGCGACTTTTGCTGAAACTCAATGCAGTCAGATAAAGGGCAGTTTTAATGCCAGGGTGCTTAGCTGGAGGAAATCAATAACCTACAATATATTGTAGGCTAAATGATCTATCAAACTAATTGTTTCTGCTGTTAAACTATGATCGAATTGGATGATGAGCTGAGCTGATTGCGACAATAGGGTCAATATAATTGGAGGAAATAAATAAATGATTATAAAAAAATCAGAAAAAACAGATCTGATATGGTATGGATGCATGGATTATATGCCTATACATGGATGGTGGCAGTATAAGTGCATAATGGTGCCTATACGATATCTCAGAAATATGGGAAGTGTTCACTTCTAACATTCACAAAAACATGAGTTTTTGTTACATTACAGACACCAATTTGCCATTTTGTAAACAAAAGGGCAGAGCCATGGGCTGTCCTTTTATAAGGAGGGGAGGGACTAGGACAAGTGGGTGGTCTTAAAGGAGGAGGCGGAGGGACTGGATTAGGTGGGTGGTGCTATGGTTAAACTCACGCATACCTAATGAACTGGTGGGTGTGTCCACATAAAACCATCATTTTAACAAATACTGTACACTTTTTTGAAAAAATTATACCTCATATACACCTAAATACACCTGATGATCATGTTTAAGTGTGGAAAAAAATCACGGCACTCCATCTTTAATAATAAACCTCTACTTTCCAGGAAATGGTAAATGGTAGATGTGTTCCATCTAATCATCTAATGCATACAAAGTATTGAGTTTTTTTTGTTTTGTTTTAGTCACATGCTCTTTTGAATACTTTTAATTGGAAAAATATTTCTAAAACCCATAGACAGACTTAATCACTTTCAAAGTGGCATCCCTATTTTGGGCATGTCTTTATATAGGCAAAATAATTTTCGAAATCTCCCAAAAATAACTAAAATAGTCGATCTACAAGCTCACATCGTATTGTTGTGATGCAAGCTTGTAGATCTACTAGCTACTGGAGCATGATACTATCATATGATGAATAAAACAAGGCATTTGTTAATTTAAAAAATAAATGTATATACAAGGTTTCTGTCCAACAGTGACGCTAGTCATCATACTGTAGCTTGGACCAGCGGTCTCCTAAAGTCCCCACTGAGCAGTGGTGTGCACAGATAAGACACTAGGGGGTGCTAGAGCACCACCTGCCCTAGCCCTCTGGACAGCAATGTACCCTTTTTATCTTTTTACACTGTAAAATACTGTGGACCATGGTGACATTGATCAATTCTTGATTAAAAAAAAAGCTTCTAATATATTATAAACAGGGTGATAACGCAGAGGTTCTGTACCTGCTGAGAGTGGGCCAGGTTTTGGAGCAGTCGTCTTTGGCTGCGTCGATGAGTTCGGGGATGCCCTCTCCGGCTATCTCCTCCACGGCCTTTAGAACATCGTCCGTGTGCTCCAGGTAGATACTAGAAGACACAGAAAGAGGAGGCGATGTGCAGTGGACATATTCTATTCAGCAGATCTGTGTTTACAGGTTTATCAGGCCCTCGCAGAATTCATTCAGTAATTAATTCATAATCACGTTATACACGGTATACATACATCCAGCAATGCCTGTAACTACTGTATGTGTTGTTGTATGTACTAAAGAATTGCGTCCGAAACGGTTGAGAAATGACAGAGTTACCATGTGGGGGTCCCTCTACTGTACCCTCTACTGTACTGTCACTGTACTGTACTATACTGGCACACCCGAAATATATACAGTTAATATGTGCGTGTGTGTTTGTGTGGGTGTTAGGATGCGCACAGGTGGTGAAAAACAACCATGCTGTTTTCGTGCTGAGACGCACCCACCCAACTAGCCAGCCACACATAGCTCCGTAAGGGAGTGGTTGCAAAAATGTACTTGGGAGTAATGTCATGACTGCTGAAAAGGATGGGCCACTAGGTGGCATGACACAATTATCCTTCAAATCATTCGTATTCTTACCAACTTATAAAACCCCCCTTGAACTCAACACATTTTTGTGCTATGTAGCATTATAAGACATTGTCCACTTTTGAGGACAATGTCATTTGGCGGTGGGTATTCTCCGATACAGATATAGATTAGAAAACACACCTGAGCAGAGTCTTAAGGCCCTCGTTAAACTTGGTTCCTCGCTCTCTCTCCCCGCCGGCGGTCACCCACTCTTGGCCCAGGAAACGCCGTGCCAGGGATGCTGCGGCGGCAGGAAAAAAAATCAATCGTGGTAAAATTAACAGTCCATCGGCGAGCAGAAGATTAGATAACCCATTTAGACCTGGGAACGATTCTACAACTGTCTTCTAAATCCTGACAGTTTTCTGAAAAACCTATGTTTCCATATCAGTGGTTCTCACACTATTTCATGTCAAAGACCCCCAGAATTATCTGTATTTGGCCACCGACCCCCATCTGAAAATATCTAGTTCCAGGGACCCTCCCAGAAGCAAAGATTTGAGTTAAAAACGTTCGCGCTGAAAGAATATATTCAAAGATTTGCGCCACATTTTCAATGTTTTTCAAAAATAGCAGACCTACAAAGCTTGTAGATCTGCTATTTTTCAATAGCTAAAGTATAACATAATGCTTGAAACAGGGGTTCCCGCCCAAAATGGGATAAGTGGATTTAGATAAGTGGATTTAGCTGAGGTAATAGCATGTGGTATATGATACACTGTGAGTGGATTTAGCAGCATGTGGCCGTGTGATGCTGACCGGTCTGCTCTCTGAAGGCGCTGGGGTTCCCTCCTCTCTCCGCCACCGTGGAGAGCAGCCGGGAGAGACACAGCGCTGTGCTCAGACAGGGCACCGTGCTGCGGAAGTTCAGCAGGTACTGAAAACTGTCCCTAAAGAAAAGCACAAACAAGTCCATCATTACTGCGATAATAATGAAACAGCAGGGATGTTATTATTATATACCTTTATTGAAAGGATAAGCCCCTTGAGATGCCGCATCTCATTTTAGAGGGGGTCCTCAACACACTAGATACATTGTACAATACAGTTCACAAAGCAATACAACAGTACAACCACACACACAGAAAGGACAAAACAAAACAAGACAAAACAAAAGCTCTCCCAAAGATAGCTCCCACCCCACTGTTTCAACCCTAAATAGCAGAGTTCATATGGGGAAAAATATATACCCTTTGCACAATAAGACCATGTTATTAGGCAAAAAAACTAAACAAAAGCAAACAAGCAATGCCAGCATGCATAATGTGATAATAATGAACAGCAGCATCGAGCCAGCAGGGAACACATATGAAGGTACATACAGATCGGTCGGTATGTTATATTTATGGAAAACAAGGGCAACTGCCAAGAAGAGTACGTTAATTTGATGTGATCATACTATAGTGCTAAAATGAAAGATCGTTGTGTTACATACAGAGATCAAGATTACACTGATTTGGGTAACACTTTGCTTCTGGTATTTTAAAGATTTGCCACTTGAGCTATACAAAAATCGTATTCGCACCGAGACGGAGATCTCTCTCCCTCTCTCTGTGTGTGTGTGTGTGTGTGTGTGTGTGTGTGTGCTCTGACACAGGTTCACACAGCTGGACTGCAGAGTGTGTGGCGCTCACACAACGTATCGTTCATCAATTTCAGTTCAACTCTGGCAGCGTGCCAGGCAGGCAGTGAAAATGGATTACTAAGCACATCAATTACTCCCCGTGTAAAAAAGACCTTTAGACAGAAAAATCCAATTTCCGGACTATAAGCCGCAGCTTTTTACCCATGATTTGAACCCTGCGGCTTATACAACGGTGCGGCTAATCTATGGATTTTTACAGCTAACGCAGAGCCATCTCAGGCTCTGAGCTAACGTAGCTGCGGCTTATAGTCCGGTGCGGCTTATAGTCCGGTGCGGCTTGTATATGGGATTTTCCCTAAATTTGGCTGGTGCGGCTTATATTCAGGTGCGGCTTATAGTCCGGAAATTACGGTACTGCATATACTAATCTCTACTAGTCTAAACAACGCTGAAGATTTGTTCATGATGTATCTATATTAACAAGTCTAAAGTTGTCACGTGCGAAAAAGATGTGCGCATAGCCAATGAAAAGATGTGCCACTAGCCAATGAAAAGATGTGCCCATAAAGCTCTCAGCCCCTCCCTCTTTGGCTGCTGTAATGTGATCTCCCCTATGGATCTCCGCACTCCGCAGAGAAACCTTACCTATAGTCGCCTCACCATTTCGCTTATTCCTTCTAAATCTCTGCATTTAAAATATAGGTCGCTCAGCGAATGTCTTAGTTACATTAACATTGTTCTTAGAAACTACTTGGTTTGTACCTAACTACTACGATTAGACAGATCGCGTTTGTTATTTCGCTACTGCCAGTACTTCTGATTGCACACACACACACACACACTACCCCCTGTCCCACACACACACACACACAACACTGCCGCGCGGATTTAAGCTGTCAAAACTATTTTGTTAAAGTTACATATGCCACAGACACTTGCCTGAACTGTGCAGCTGATATATATACAGTATTGTCATATTTAAAAGGCGCTTTATAGCTTCTCTCAGCTCAAAGCGTGTATGAATAAGGAGATAAATGAACAGCTGACGTCGGTGGGAGAGGACATCAGCTGTGTGTGTGTGTGTGTGTGTGTGTGTGTGTGTGTGTGTGTGCAAAATACTGTTAAACATGACGGCATCAGCCTGCTGCATCCTCCTAGCTGTTGTGTGCTAAGCTAAATCATCATACAGAACAGTCAACACGGCATTGACCAGGGTTGCCACATTGACTGAGAGGGAAACAAGCAACCAGGTCTATGAAAATGTTAACAGGCCAGATCAAGTCAGAAAATAAATCTAGAATAAGCAACAATATTGCTGACTGTAAAACATCATTGTCCAATGTTGTTTTACAGCAGTGGTTCTCAAACATTTTCATGTCATGGACCACTAATATTCTATATGTATATATATTTATATATATATATATATTATATAATATATATATAATATATATATTTACTATATATACACACCGGTATATATACAGTGTACACAAACCGTATATCTAGGTGTGCTCCGAGATTTTTAGGCTATGAAAAGGTTGAGTTAAGCGGTCCCCAAAAGGTAGATCACGATCTACCAGTAACGTCAGATCAGGGGTTTTGTCGGCCAGCGCCAAAAATGCTCCCCGACAGCATAATCGGAGCAAATACCGGGCAGTGTGTATGAGCCATAACGTGTTGACTAAACTACACTACACTAATAAGGACACATAATAATAACTAATAACCCATCCGTTACTACATGTGGAGTCAACTCTCGCAATTTCCTTCTTCCCATAGTGCGCGGCAAAGTAACTCTGGGATGAGCGGCCGCGAAATTCGAGTTGATATACAGTAGAGTATCAATGCATTATTAATGGCATTGCAAAACTCTGATGCTGGCCTTCGAAGCAACCAAAGGTATGGCACCGGACCCCATATCTTCAGTCTGATCCAACCCTACGAGCCCCTAACCTGACTCCGCCAGCTGGTGGCAGCAGTGAGTTCCTCCTCCTGCTCCCATCTGGTCCCTCTCAGGCAGAGACGATGTACTCCGGACCATTTCTGACCGGAGAGATATGTGGCCGTATGCGGCCGCTAGAGGCGGGATCAACGCGATACTGGTGACGTATTGAAGCGCTGCCACAGTGGAAACACAACCTAACAAGACTACAACTCGAAATTATTATGGAGATATCATCCTTTTTGTCCCACTGCTTCCGGTTTATCGTTTCTGCTTGAGAGAGACCAGATCCAGGCAGGAGGAGGGAACTTGTGAACTCAATACTGCCGCAATCTGGCGGAGTCAGGTTAACAACCCCCTCCCCTGCTCGCTCAGATCAGCCAACACAGGGAGGAAGGCAGAACGTTCACTAGAACAGCCGGGACACGTCCCAGACTCTTCTCCCTTCATGGCTCCAAAACGATGGAATGAACTCCTCAATCAGAACTGCAGACTCACTCCCAATCTTCCGTAGTTCGGACTCCATCTTAGCCTGTAGCACTTTCCCTAGCCTTGACGACCTCACAGGTGTATGCAAAGGCTATACTTATGTCATTTACATAGCATTTTATGTAGACATAGCACTCTATAGTCTTACTCATAGCTTCACTGTACAGATATTCTACTGTTAGGTTCTTAGCTAGCTTATGATTCTTGATGACTTGTATGTATTTGATTACCATGTGTTCTTCTTTGCTTACCGTAAATCGCTCTGGATTAAGAGCGTCTGCCCAAATTGTAAATTGCATTCATTCCATGTTGCTTTTTAACACAGCTGGAATGTATGCTTGTAAGACCAGGTACAGTACATGATACATAATCCTCTGGACTTCACACCTTCATCACTCACTTCATAAGCTGCTCCAGGGTCTGTTCAGACCTTCATCACTCACTTTATAAGCTGCTCCAGGGTCCGTTCAGAGCTCACTTCTTTAAGTCGTCCAGACAGCACTCCCAGAGCACTCTTCAGTAAGCTTCGCTGGCCTGGCTGGGAAAACCCAGACCTGTGAGTGAGTGAGAGTGAGAGTGAGAGTGAGTGAGTGAGTGAGAGCGAGAGAGAGAGAGAGAGAGAGAGAGAGAGAGGCACACACACACACACACACACACATCATTGATACATACACTATATCTGCTGTCTGGAAGAAACCACCAAAATGTTAATTTTTCAGGATATGAAAAAACATCCTGCTCAAGTGGATTTAGGAGGTTTTTGTCAAAGCGTTATTTAATGCTTTTCATTGGTTCAATATATATTTTAACCAACACACAGACATAAAGGGTGTTCAATGGCACTGAAGATTAAAAAAAAAAGATGGCTAAACGGATGGAGTTAGCTGGTTTGGCAGATAGTTTGAGGATCCAATGGAGTTAGGTGGTTTTCAATAGCATTGATTTATGAAAAAAATCGGACAGCAACAACATTATGCTCATTTAAATGAACACAACTCCAATGCTATAATGTCCAGTACGTCTCCTCACCAGCTGAACGTGGTGTTGAGGATCTGCAGAAGCAGCCTGTAGGCCGAGGACAGCAGCTGATGCTCCTGGACGTCTGTAGACGGGCCGTCCACCACGCCGTCGTTGTTCGTGAGCAGGGTCTGTTATCATCAATGCAGAATATACATTTCTAATAATACAAAGAAACGACAGTGGCACAGCACCACCACGCCAACACTATTTTTAGTAGTTAAGCAAGTGCTTTTTGACTGCCGGATTGAGCAGATGCCTTCGCACACACGTCACGCATGCACACCGTACAGGTGCTGTGGTACTTTTAAACCCACACATACACATTGCCACACGCACGCTGTGCGTGAATGTGAAATTGTATGATATCGTTACGTCATGTTGTAGTATTGTTTTGTAGTCATCAGGCAGGAACAATCAAACGGAACTTCCTTTTCCCTCAAACCGGAGGAATAACAATAAAAGCCCTCGTATAGCCTGTAGCTTTTATTGAGAAAATCACACCCGTGTGAACTGAGTGGTGCAACTCCCCCCCCTCTCTCTCTCTCTCATTAGCAGGCAACAGCGCCTGGCACAACAGCGCCCCTACTGGTACTAATAGTCATACTGGTGCTCATTGTCACATACATAGGCGGACACATAGGTGAACCAACACATAGGTGAACACGGACATTGCTGTTCCTTGGAGTGGTTGCACCACTCAAAAATCGTTTTGAGGGAAAAGGAAGTTCCGGAAGATTGATGACTACAAAACAATGACGTAGCGATATCATCCGCTCCCGACCGGTTCATAAACCCGAAATGTAACGGTGCCCAGGGAGGCTACACAGTAGAAATGGAACGGTGCCCAGGGAGGCTACACAGTAGAAATGGAACGGTGCCCAGGGAGGCTACACAGTAGAAATGGAACGGTGCCCAGGGAGGCTACACAGTAGAAATGGAACGGTGCCCAGGGAGGCTACACAGTAGAAATGGAACGGTGCCCAGGGAGGTGTACCTGGAAGTGGTTGTGGCAGTTCTCCAGGTGTGAACAGAGGGTGGGAAGCAGCTCCACGCAACAGGCGGCGATCTCCTTGGAGCTCCTCTGCTGGAGGTGGGAGAAACCCACACTCTTGTCTGTCTTCACCTGCACAACAACAAGGCCACATCACGGTCAGCCAGTGTTGTTTTTGGCAGCAAGTTTTGATTTTAGTTTAGTCCTTCACTTAGTTTTAATCACATTTTAGTCACCCGTATAGTTTTAGTCGACTAAATATCATAAGATTTTTGTCGACTAAATCTACAGTTGATTTAGTCGAACAAAATGTGTTTAGGCGGGCCTTGATGCCGTCGTAATGACGCGTTGCGTTGTGAGCTTTTTCAGCATGCAACCAAATGTAAAATACTGGATCTCTTGTCCACTATAGTCCCTTCCTAACATTTTAGTCTAGTTTTTATTTGCTGAAGAAATTGTCAGTATATTTAGTCTTAGTTTTAGTCATCATAGATTAGTTTCCATGTAGTTTCCATTTAGTTTTCGTCAGTAAAAAAAGGTAGTCGACGAACATTTTTTGTTTTCGTTTTAGTCGACGAAGACAACACTAGACAGTAAAAGGGAAGCAGCCTGTTTGGCCCGGTACCGTTTGCATCTGTACCTTGAAGAAAATGGCTCTCTTGGCCGGCGAGGCCGTCAGACTGAACTCCAGCTTGCGAAGCATGTCCTCCAGCAGGAAGAGCAGCTCAGAGGGACCCAGCAGAACTTCCTCTCGCGCCTGGACGGCAACCGAAAAGCAAAGTTTACGTGGAGATACCGAAGAGAGCTTGTGTGTTTTGCAACATGTTGGAGCATGAGACAGAAGAAGAAGGAGGCAGCCATAGGATTTAATGGTAATTACAAGTGGTTCTTCTAAACGGGCATGGGGGTTCCGTGGCCTTACGTTGGTGTGTTGCTCGCTGTCCAGCAGTGACCGGGAGAGCAGGCCACACTGCAGCACGCTGAGCACCTCCACGTCCAGCTCTCTGAAGAAAGGCCGGTAGCTTGCCAGGCCACTGACCCCATGCCGGGCCTCCTTCTCCTTCTCCTTCTCTGGCTGCTCCTGGAGAGGCACAACGAGCACGGATGTAGCAGCACGTTTAATGAGCATTAAGAAGGATAGATAAATAAATAACGCAATAACAAAAGGTTTACCTGCAGGCATTCATCCACCTCGGTTCCTTCCTCCAGCTGAGAGCTGCCGTTTCCCGGAGAATTCTTAGCGGGTGCTTTCCTCTTCTTGCTCTCTAAAAAGAGCCAAAAAAGGGAGAGAAACACACAATTGTCCGTTATTTCCCCGTTCTCAGCGTTACCAGGACATCATTCACCACATGACCACAATGCACAAGATATGTGCAAGGTACATGCAAGCATTATGTCTACACGGAGAGTCGAATGAGCCGGGCTACCTTTCTTGGCCTTGCTCTGAGGAGCTGTTGAGGCGGCGGGGACAGTGACTCCTTCTGAGCTTTCTCCGTCAAAGTTAGCGAGAGGGGGAATGAAGCCGGGTGTCGCTGAAACGCAAATGTGTTCATCTTGACCTGAGAAAAAATGTCTTCTACATCCTGACAGCTTTCTGAAAAAGCTATGTTTCGTCGTTCTTCGATTTCTCAAAAATAGCAGACCTACAAGCTCGTAGCGCGCCACTCGGTGGCGCGCTATGAGCTTGTAGATCTGCTATTTTTCACCAAACACCAAAAGGGGTTCCCGCCCAAATTAATGGAGCATCGTTTCCCAAACAAATATATATATTTTAAAGTTTTCCTAAAACGAAAAATAAAATCACATTTCATCAATTCAAAACAATTCCAATATTTTTCAAAAGTATTTGATAACAAAATAAAATAATTTCAATAAATAAATAAGAAGAAAAAGAAAAAGAAAAAAGAAGGAAGGAAATATCCGATCTACAAGCTCATAACGCGGTGCGATGTGATGCGTTGTGTGCTTGTAGATCTGCTATTTTCACTAGTTTGGGTCCCGGGGAACCACTGTAAATATAGAGGGTACGTCGTCGTCAACACAAATTCATTATTTCCACATCCCCCAGTCCAGCGCTGCTGGTCTGTTGCTTCAGAGACGTATTATACCTGCCAACGCTTTTTCTAACAGACTCTGGAGGTAGGTGATGTTCTGTAGGCGAGTCATCACTTTGATCTTCAACTCAGTCTCTTTTTGCCGGCAGAAGGCATTTATAACCTGCATAGAACACACAAAACACATGCGTGTGTACAGTGGCACTGAAATATAACAATGGGACTGTGACTGGACAACAGTGCAATTGTGACACACAATGTTGTGCAATTACCTCTCTGAACCAGTTGATGGTGTGAAAGAGCAACGTACAGAGGAACTCTCTCTCAGCTTTGGACAGACTCTCCACTTTCTCTATTACGTCCATATGTGTCAACACCAGGGGGCAGCCTGTGATGCACAACACATTACCTTATAGCTGTGCCAATGACAACAATGACAGGCTACACCCCCCCTCCTCCCCCCCACCCCTTTATCACACGAGTCATGGTCAGTTTTCTATTAAATACAGGAGGTACCACACTTTGGGACTGAAGTCTGTTCTGATGGACCAGATGACTTAATTATATTTTTTGTAATATCTTTTCTTCTCTAATCATGGCTTACTGTAGATAGCCCAAGTATTCTAATCATGTTGTATTTAACAAAAAAAAAAACAAGACGGAAATTTATTTTCATTCCAAACCAAACAACAAACTGGTATCAAACGCAGCAGTTGCTCATCATAAGGCCTTTCTTCCTCACCGAGCAAGGCGTCGATTTCCTCCAGGTCTCCCTGGTGTCGTTTCTCCTCACACAGCCTGAGCAGCCGGAAGAACGGAGACAGACACAGAGGAGACACCCGCCTGAAAGACACAAACCATGAAGAACAGGGAGACAGACACAGAGGAGACACCCGCCTGAAAGACACAAACCATGAAGAACAGAGAGACAGACACAGAGAGACACCCGCCTGAAAGACACAAACCATGAAGAACAGGGAGACAGACACAGAGAGACACCCGCCTGAAAGACACAAACCATGAAGAACAGAGAGACAGACACAGAGAGACACCCGCCTGAAAGACACAAACCATGAAGAACAGGGAGACAGACACAGAGGAGACACCCGCCTGAAAGACACAAACCATGAAGAACAGGGAGACAGACACAAAGGAGACACCCGCCTGCGAGACACATACCATGAAGAACAGGGAGACAGACACAGAGAGACACCCGCCTGAAAGACACAAACCATGAAGAACAGGGAGACAGACACAGAGGAGACACCCGCCTGTGAGACACAAACCATGAAGAACAGGGAGACAGACACAGAGAGACACCCGCCTGTGAGACACATACCATGAAGAACAGGGAGACAGACACAGAGGAGACACCGGACATACCATGAAGAACAGGGAGACACACACACACACACACGAGGGACATTGTGGTGACTGACTTGTGTGCCTTGTCGTTCTGACTCCAGTTCTGTCGTTCTGACTCAGCCAGAAGAGGCAGGAGGTTGATGGCGATTCCTCCCTGACTCTCATCCTCATCCAGGTTGTAAAGCACACAGGCAGGGAGGAGCGAGGAGCTGTGACACAGACACAAGGAAGGTCATTACAGGGACAGGGCCTCACAGCAAAATTAATGATCTAAACAACTGCTTTTCAACCTTTTTCATATCAAGGCCCATTATTTATTCGGCACTAGAGCCACGGACCACCATGTGGTGAGATTTAGCCTCTAAACTTTAAATATGTTGCTGTCGTTTAAACATAATTGAACTCTTGAGAGTGTAAAATGAAACCAAATGGACCCTTATGTATGGGTCCATTTGGTTTCATTTTACGCTCTCAAGAGTTAAAGATCTATAAGGGTCCATTGGGTTACCAACTCTCCATTATTTAGCTGGGGACCACCTGGAATCCCTTCAAGGAAACAAGGGCCACTGGTGGTCCCCGGCCCACTGGTCGAAAACCACTGATCTAAACCAGTGCACCACCATTCACAACCCATTTCATTTCAAGGACATGCATATATGCATAATTAGGCCACACAGACCCTCATTTGAAACAAATTTGTTTATCTCTAGGACCCCAATTCTAAACTGTAAAATGTAAAATGTTTTAAATGCAAGATGAGAACCAGTGATCTAAAAAAAAACACCAACCAGCATTTTGGTTGCATAGTTACAGTAATAACACACCTGCTGATGTCTGGGCCAAGATCCACCACAAAGTCCTCCTGGAAGTCATCCAGTACACTCTTCCCTATCCACTCCTGTTGGACAGAGAACAGGAATAAAGTGCTTAATCATGCAGCAGCTGCCCTCTGTCAGTGTGCAGTCTGATATCTACAAGACTGATTTAAAATGTCAGCTCACAGGAGGTTATGAATCAAAGATCTAATCATCTCAGAGACGAAATGTCAGACTTCATTAGGCCAGCCTCAGAATGTGACGTCGGTCAAAAATGCCCTACGGCCTACTGGTAATGTGACGTCAGTCATCTATGCCCTACGGCCTACTGGTAATGTGCACAAGATATGTGCCGCTACTTAGCCCTGTGACACACAAAGACCCTCTTCTAGACAAATCGCTCTCTGAGGTGCCGTGCCGCACGAATAGACCAATTAATTGCGTATGCTTTAGTAAGCTTGTATCTCAAACACACCTGCACGGTAGGGTCCAGGTTACAGGTGAGGACCAGGTTGGCCATCTCGTCATAGTACAGAGCAGCAGCCTCAGGAGAGCTTTCACTGCACGATTTCACCAGCTCCAACAAGGCTGTCACCTACATGGGAAACATTATATAACAATATATGATCCCTGGGGTGGCGGTTCGAATCCCGGCTCCTTCTGTCCACATGTCGAGGTGTCCTTGGGCAAGACACTGAACCCTACATTGACTCCAATGAGTTGGTCGGTGTGAGCTTGCCACCATTGGTGTGTGAATGTGGGAAGTGAGGACGCTGGTGTCGAATGTTCGCTGCTTCACCTCCCAATGTATGAATGAATGAACCATTGTAAAGCGCTTTGAGCACTTGGAAAAGTGCTATACAAATGCAATTAATTATTAGTGAGTGACTAATCGATGGTCGATCGACCAATGTGAATCTCTGCTGCTTCTTGTTATTAACTCGGTCTGTTCTACAACATGAACATTGATATACTAATGGTGCATTCACCTGTCTATATGTCTCCGGTGGTAATATTTCCTCTTGTGAATCCTCCACTTTTGGCCTAGGCGGGCAAGGAAAGAGAGAGCAGAATGAGCAACAGAGACGATCAACAAAAGAAAGAGCGTGGACAAAAGTAACCGAGCACAAGTTACAGTTTTGGGAAGTAATTATGAGAATGAAACAGAGCCTACCTCAGGGCGCCCATGCTGCCCACCACCATGACAGCGCCGATGATCCCGATGCGTTTGTACTTGGGCATGGTGCTCGAGAGCTGTTTACGGATCACTATGTGCATGTCGTCCTGAGACAAGACAAAGAATCAGAACAACAGAGGAACGATAGCAAGGACTCTGGTGTATACTGTACTGTACATCACTGACGACGACAGCAGCCGTGTGCTACAGTACGACAGCAGTGTGCTACAGTACGTACTGGGGGCAATGCGAGTGTTGTTTGACGGACTGCGTGCTACCTGGATGTGAGCGCCCTGCTGCTCCTGTCCAAACGCCAGGCTGCTGAGCAGGTGGAAGAGCCGTCGGATCTGATGAGGACTCAGGTTGTCCATGTAGTCCAGGATTCCCTGTGTCCAACACGACAGTTAGCTTACAAAACAAAACACCAACGCTAACACAGACACTTACCTTGAAGGGGCTAAGGCTTCAGGGTCAGTCCCCGACCGAAAACAATCAAATTTCAATTTTGGAAAATCGTTTGTTTTTGGTGTTGGTGAGCAACGAAGCCTGAATTATGCTTTAAGCTCTGAGGTTAACGGCACATAAAATGGAAATGCAGTACAGTTCAAAATAACCATTTTCTACTCTGTACAGTATCTCTGGTTATGGCTCTATATATATATTATATTATCTATATTATGATTAAGATCTCCTCACCTTAACGAAGACGGCATACAGGGCCATTTCAGAGGGTTTCTCTGTTACCAGGCCACAGAGGAGCTCCAGAGCCACGTCCACTTCCCCTCCCACACCGCTGCATACATGGGTGACCAGAGAGCCCACCACCTCCTGTCACACACAGAGAGAGATACATGGGTGTCTATCGGTCTCTCGCACTTCGGTCTTGCACAATCGGTCTCTCGCACAATCGGTCTCTCGCACAATCGGTCTATCGCACTTCGGTCTCGAACAATCGGTCTCTCGCACTTCCGTCTCGCACAATCTGTCTCTCGCACAATCGGTCTCTCGCACAAACGGTCTAGCACAATCGGTCTAGCACAATTGGTCTTGCACAATGAGTCTCGCACAATCGGTCTCGCACAATCGGTCTCGCACAATCGGTCTCGCACAAATTTCTCGCACAATCCGTCTCGCACAACTTTCTTGCACAACTTTCTCGCACAATCGTTCTCGCACAAATTTCTCGCACAATCGGTCTCGCACAAAGTTCTCGCACAATTGGTCTCGCACAATCGGTCTCGCACAAATTTCTCGCACAATCGGTCTCGCACAATCTTTCTCGCACAATCTGTTTCGCACAAATTTCTAGCACAATCGGTTTCGCACAATCGGTCTCGCACAATCAGTCTCGCACAAATTTCTTGCACAATCGAGTATTTTTTTCTTATTTTTTTTCTCATTTCTTATTATTTCTCATTTCTTAGAAATTTCTCATTTCTTATTTCTCATTTCTTCTTTTTTCTTATTTTTTCCCTATTTTTTTCTTATTTTTTCATAACGCAAGTTTTTGTTTTTTTTCTTGTTTTTTTCCTCTTTTTTTTCTTTTTTTTTCCTAGCGCAAGTTTTTGTTTTTTTTCTTATTTTTTTTCTCATTTCTTATTATTTCTCATTTCTTATTATTTCTCATTTCTACTCATTTCTTATTATTTCTCATTATTTCTCATTTCTTTTTTTTTCTTATTTGTTTCTTTTTTTTCCTATTTTTGTTGTTTTCTTTACAAATTTCTCGCAAAACCGGTCTCGCCCAAATTTCTCGCACAATCGGTCTCGCACAAATTTCTCGCAAAAACTTCTCGCACAATCGGTCTCGCACAATCGGTCTCGAACAAATTTCTGGCACAATCGGTCTCGCACAAATTTCTCACACAATCGGTCTCGCACAATCGGTCTAGCACAATCGGTCTCGCACAATCGGTCTATCGCACTTGTCACACACAGAGAGATACATGGGTGACCAGAGAGCCCACCACTACAAATTTAAGTTGACGATTGTCGCACAGATTATTACGATTTAATTGTGTTTGTATTTCTGTTTGCCTTTTAGGCTTCGTAATCACAAATTGCACAGGGCATATATCACGAATGACATTTGACAACATGGAAACGATTGACGATTATGTAAAAATAATTGTGACTAGGCAAGCCATAGGCACCATATCCTTGTGCGCACTGAAGACTTTCAGCACCCACCTGTTGGCAGTAGGTGTCAAAGGCGGTGAAGGAGTGTCTGTACAGCTGTCCACCAAAGGGCACCACACAGGAGTCTATGGAGCGCAACAAACTCTGAGCCAGGGACAGGATGGATGGGAAATACCCTCGCATCACCTGCAATTACAATCGCAATCATCATCAACTTCATTAGAGGGTATGTATGCCATTATTTTACCCATTGAGGCCAAGAAAGCACTCGTGTCATTTTATATTTATTTTACTATTCAAAAATAGCAGATCTACAAGCTCATGGTGCATCACTTTGTGCTGTGCTATGAGCTTGTAGATCTGCTTTTTGTAAGATCATGAAGATTTGTGACAAATCTTTGATGTAAAATAAACTATATGTAGTATTAAAGCGAACATTTTAACTCAAATCTGGGAGGGTCCTTGGCACTAAATATTTTGAGATGGGGATCCGTGGCCAATTAAAAATCTATCAAAAATCAAAAAGTATGATAGCAACATTTTCAGAAAGACATTTGATTTGTAGAATCGACCTCAGGTGTTAACGTCTTTTGCCTCATATGACCTGAGTATATCCTCGGAATGTCTTCTGGAGCAGAGTTTCCTGGATCTGTCCCATCCTCACTTTGAGCTTCAGCACTCGCTCAGCTCCTCGCCGGCTGTTGTTGGCGTTGGTAGAATGGAGGATAAACAGCACCAGCAGATCTATTACCTGGCAACGCAGGGCAGAAACACAGAGCGGAAGACACACAGAGGGATGTCATCATGTCAGCCACCACCACACTACACCACAAACACAGCTGTGGCCTCTAAACCAAGTGGGAGAAGTGATGAACACTGTGTTTGTTTACCTTATGATCCTCATCAACATTCTCTATAGCCTGAAAAACACATGGACACAAAACGCAGGAAAGAAATACATGTTAGAAGTGGATCAGACCTGCAACACTGCCTTTTTCACTCATCACTCAAATGCATAACTAACTAAATTATGGCCAACATCAGACCAGTTCTTTAACCCATTCAGGCCTGACGTAGAAATAAAAAAACGTTCAAAGATTTGTGCCGCATTTTCACGATTTTTCAAAAATAGCTAAAGTATAACATAATGCTTAGTTATAGTTATATATTAAAACACCAAAGAGGATCCCGCCCAGAATGGGTAAATTTGTATAGGCAACAAACATAGCAAAACTGACTGCACATCAAATATAGCCAAATGTATAATAAAGTAGGTTGGTCTTCCCTCTCTGAAAGGAGAACCATGCACTGGCAACAATTCATCTTTAAAGCCATTGATGGAAAGCTACCATCATACATCACATTACTACTAAAATGGAAAACAAATACTCGCCAGACCCGTTCAAGTGAATGGCTTAAACTAGAGGTCCCATCAATACAATCCGAACTAGGAAAGTCAGCCTTTTGCTTCGATGCCCCAACCACATGGAACACACGCAAACATTGAAAATTAATACCCCAATATCCTATGGTCAATTTAACAACCTGCTTCTGAACCTCCCTACCTCAATATGTAACTGTTTTTAATTTATGTTTGTCTCATTGTCTATCTATATTATATGTCTTTGCCTTACATGAATATTTGTTTGTGTATATAACCTGCATGTCTTTAAATTGTTTTATATAATGTATGTAATGTAATCTCGTCAGCATTGAAAATGAGGGAGAACCTCAATTGCTCTTTTGAGAATAAATAAAGGTTTCAATCAATCAATCAATATTCCAGGGGCAATCAGAGTAGGATAATATATTGACAGTAAAGTAGTTACAGCATCATCGTCAAAAAGATAATGTAGATACCGTAACAGGCTAACAGCATAGTAACTAATATAGGAGGCAAGTTGATCTAATTTCATAGTTTAAGGTCATTTCTGTATGATGAGGTGTGTACAACGTAAAGTGATGTCTGACTGACACATAACTAGTTGACATAACATTAACATTTAAACAAAATGGTTCAATTTCTCCCTACCTTGAGCCAAGCCTCAGATATGGTCTTTTGGAAGCGCACTGCTGACTTGATGCCATCCAACACCAAGGAAACACTGTCCTGACTGCTGCTGCTGGCAGAGGACCTGTTGAACAATTAACATCATTACTACCATCCAACACCAAGGAAACACTGTCCTGACTGCTGCTGCTGCTGGCAGAGGACCTGTTGAACAATTAACATCATTACTACCATCCAACACCAAGGAAACACTGTCCTGACTGCTGCTGCTGTCAGAGGACCTGTTGAACAATTAACATCATTACTACCATCCAACACCAAGGAAACACTGTCCTGACTGCTGCTGCTGGCAGAGGACCTGTTGAACAATTAACATCATTACTACCATCCAACACCAAGGAAACACTGTCCTGACTGCTGCTGCTGCTGGCAGAGGACCTGTTGAACAATTAACATCATTACTACCATCCAACACCAAGGAAACACTGTCCTGACTGCTGCTGCTGGCAGAGGACCTGTTGAACAATTAACATCATTACTACCATCCAACACCAACGAAACACTCTCCTGACTGCTGCTGCTGTCAGAGGACCTGTTGAACAATTAACATCATTACTACCATCCAACACCAAGGAAACACTGTCCTGACTGCTGCTGCTGCTGCTGCTGGCAGAGGACCTGTTGAACAATTAACATCATTACTAAACAACAACACTTCCCAGGAGGTACTGTCGGCCTATGCAGAGATTAAAATAGGGTGCATTTGGCATCCCAAAACGCAGTTTATAATAATAATAATAATAATACAACTTTATTTGTATAGCACCTTTCATGACATGAAATGCAGCTTAAAGTGCTTTACAGAGCAATGGATAAAAAAAAGAAAAGCAAGGCAACGACATTAAAAAACAAGCAGTAATGCAATACAGTGAGGACATGAATAACAAAAACTAAAAGATCAATTAAAAGCAATGTTGTAGAAGTGGGTCTTGAGCTGTGCTTTAAAAATGTCTACAGAGGCTGCCTGACGAAGGTACAGTGGGAGCTTGTTCCATGCCGACGGCCCGTAGAAGCAAAAAGCTGCTTCCCCGTATTTTTTAGTTGCCATTTTTTTAGGCAAAGCGAGCAGGCCAGCAGTGGAAGACCTTAGGGGGGCGGTTTGGGACATATTTAGGCAGGCAGTCATGTAGGTAGGAAGGTGCGAGACCATTGAGAGCTTTATACACAAGTAAAATAATTTAAAAATCAATCCTAAAAACAACCGGAAGCCAGTGCAGTGAAGCCAAAACTGGAGTAATATGTTCTCTCATCTTAGTTCTAGTTAAAACTCTGGCTGCTGCATTTTGGACAAGTTGTAATCTGTCAGTTGTTTTCTTAGGTCACATTCTCACCTAATACTTCGGTAGACTCAGATCCGTATGGGCGGGGAAAGGGGATACTTGCATATTTAATTGGCTGCGGTTTGCCTTCACAGTGTCATTCGCAGCAATTGGAAACGCAGCAGGGGGGACCTTTATCAATGTGTTCCGTTCATAAACTATAGCCTACACAGTGAAATCTATGGTGATAAAATTACACTCATAACGTGCGTGTGTCGTGCCGCCTGGGACCCCCCCCCCCCCCCCTCTCTCTCTCTCTCTCTCTACGCACGCAGCCGCCACACACTGTTCTTTTGGGCATGGAGGCACAGCGCTGCATGAGCGCACTGATATAACTCCCCAGTCCCACACAGTGACAGCACTCCATGTTTACGGCATGCACAGACAGACAGACAGAATATTATGTAGGCTATAATACACTGCAGTGTTTTTATGTGTTTTCTTAAGCAATTGATTAATGTAGCCTACACGTCCTCATTTCGATCAGGGCTTCAGTCTCCTTATTCGACCACGTCTATCCACAGTAACGGGACATCTTTGCGCTGCGTAAAATATGCCTTAACCGTCTCCAACTGTGTTCAGCTCCTCACCCGCCACATTATGTTTGCTTCATTTCCTTTATTTACTGCGGATTGCATTCACACCTGCACCGAATCGTAGTCAAGTGCGATTCGAAGCGAAGCGAAACCCACGTTTTTGGACGGAGTAAAATGCGGTTATTTGCTGCGCATTAGGATTCGAATGAGCCTTCACACCTGCCAAACGAAGCGCACTTTCTGACAATGCGCAGCAGGATTCGTTTTAATCGCAGCAAAGCTCTCTGGTATGAATGCGACCTTAGGCAGTCCTGAAAAAAGTGCATTGCAGTAATCAAGCCGAGAAAAAACAAAGGCATGGATTAGCGTTTTTGCATCGTCCAAAGACAAATAGGCTCTGAAGGTGAAAAAAGGCAATCTTGATAACATGATTAATGTGTGAATTAAAATTAAATTCAGAATCAATAATGACCCCGAGGTTCTTTACTGTACTGTTACTTATAGTTAAGGGACACAATAAAACAATGACCTCTGCATCCATGGGATGCACTACTATACTGTTTTTTATTCTAGTTTATTTTGCTAGCTTTAGTTATAATAATCATGTCTTCTTCTGTTTTTGACATGAACATTCTAACCATATAAACTGAAATGGGAGTTAATTGCTGCAATTTGTAAAAAAAAACAAAAAAAAAAAAGAAAAATATGACTCCTAACGTCGTTGAAGTGGGACTCATCTAAAAGACCATCCCTGCATCCTGGGACTTAAAAGACCATCCCTGCATCCTGGGACTTATCTAAAAGACCATCCTTGCATCCTGGGACTCATCTAAAAGACCATCCCTGCATCCTGGGACTCATCTAAAAGACCATCCTTGCATCCTGGGACTTAAAAGACCATCCCTGCATCCTGGGACTCATCTAAAAGACCATCCTTGCATCCTGGGACTCATCTAAAAGACCATCCTTGCATCCTGGGACTCATCTAAAAGACCATCCCTGCATCCTGGGACTCATCTAAAAGACCATCCTTGCATCCTGGGACTCATCTAAAAGACCATCCCTGCATCCTGGGACTTAAAAGACCATCCCTGTATCCCGGGACTCATTACATTGAAAACCTATTTACATCACTGCCTACTGTATGTGTCAATGCTGAGTGATGATGAAATGTGTTGTGGTCTGTGGAATGCTTACGTTGCTGCTCCCTTGCTCTTAATGCGGATCTGCGAGGCGAGAAGCACTGGAGGAAGAACGCACAGTTCCAGTTCTAACTTCTTACGAAGGTCGTTCACCACCTGCCACAAGGGGACACATTCCTTACACTTCATCAACGCGCACTTCTTAATTAATTGTACTCTGATTAGCTGGAGGTTTGTATTGAGGTGATGTGGGTGCAGAATTATACTCTGAACAATGATTTGAAGTTGTGACCTCATACGCATCAGGGCCAGAGATGGAGTGCAGGATGAACTTGACAACCACAGGGAGGTCCTCCAGCTGTACTGCTGCCAAGGTGGCCATAACTGCTGTACGAACCTGATGTTGGGCACAACATAAGTTAGTCTACTCTACACGGCAAAAATGTGTGTGTGTGTGTGTGTGTGTGTGTGTGTGTGTGTGTGTGTGTGTGTGTGTGTGTGTGTGTGTGTGTGTGACTGCGTGTGTGCATGTGCTATGTTTTGTATTTCTTTCTGAGGTTTGTCTCATTGCCTGTTGTCTCATTTTGGTCTGTTGTGAAACGGTGGGTCTGTTGTCAAAAGGTGCAGTTTCCGGTCATTTCACACAGTGATGATATGTAAAAAGATTACATTATGCTGGATCTGTTGTCATGATCTTAGGGCTTGACGATAGGACTTAAAATCAATATCAAGATTATTTCAACCTACAGTATAAGTATTATGTGTTGTGCAAAAAATGTGCATCTTAATTATTCAATTAACGATAAATGAGAAAGATTATGTCAGTTAAGAGGTTCTAAATGTCGGTTTCTGCGTATTTTCAGTGAATTGCCCAGCATTACATGGATGGATAACATTGTCAAAGGTATGTGCATCTTACCTCAGTCAGTAATGAGGCACTGAGGTTCAAACTAGAGAGGGCATCCAGGATAGGGACGGTCAACTGGGTGTTCTCCTGCAGTAAAGAACTATAGAGAACACACACAGAGAACTTTGCACTTTGCAGTCAGTTTGTATTGGGAGTGGGGAGGGGGTGCGGGGCAGGGGTCGCGAGACATGGCCAAAGCATTTCCGGGGGTCACCAGCCAAAAGGGTTGAGAACCCCTGGTATAGAGCACAACTTCATAAATAAACAGTACACAACAATATTCGTATAGACGTAGCAAACGGCATGGCATGCATTATTTGAGCAGAGGAAGAACGTTGTCAGAAAAGCACCCAATTTACAAATAACTTTTGGCTTATCAAATTGCAGTAATAACTTTATGTGGATAAGTTAAATAATACTTTGGCAGGTATTTTTTTTCTAATATTATAATGCTAATACTCTTGCACTCAAACAGAAAGTGGAACTCATCCCCAACTCGATTGTTGGTAGATAAATTGCATAACCTCTGGCTTCGTTCCAGCCCTTTATATCTGCCAGTAACCTTTGGAATTCTCGTGCTATTCACTCTAAAATGTACAAATGGCCAGTCTGTACTTGTAATATGTTTTTCACACAGCAGGAACTCTAAATAAATCTCATATGATATCATACCACATATTGCACTGCACTCTGTACTTATGACACTCATCCTGTAACAACCCGTCCTTAATCATATCTCTCTGTGGTGCAACTGTTCTTATCACCACCACCACCATCCCTTTCCCTTAACAACCTCATGACACAGCTGTACTTCCAACTGTAACGTCACTATGATGCAGCTGTATAGAGCACCGAAGTCTGACGTCACTTTCAGTAGAGGGCGTCAGTCCCCAGGTTCATGTATTTGTTTAGTTGCATTGAAATCACCATAGGAGGAGTTTTAGATTGATTCATATAAGAACTGTGTTTGAAAAATAAACATGTCATCCCGGCCGCTTCACTCACATGGATATGAAGAATCAACTGACTGAGAGAAAACGCTAATGTTACTGCTGCTGAATTAGTTAGATTTTCGCTAGAAGCAGACTGTATCATATATGAGTGACTGACTGTTGCAAACGATACAGAGACACCTCCCTGACAATAACGCCGAGACAGCTTGTTTATTTTTGGACCACAACGCTTATAGTAGACGATATTAAGATCACCCCATGTTATTCTCCATAGAGAAACTACTTCCGTGAACCAGGGGAATCGTCGGGATGAGCGAGTTACGTCAGGACTTCGGTGCTCTATACTTATCGCCGCCATCCCGGGGCTTAACAGCATTAGTGACACTTACTTGAGATCCTTGGCGATGTCATTGTGCTGGGAGTCTTCCAGAATCTCAGGCAGGCTGGTGATTATGTCACGCTGAATCTCCACGGGCGCCACAGAGACCAGCTGCATGAGCTTAGCGGACAGTTCCTACGTGATGAAACAGATCGCAGAGAGAGCGCCATTACAAATAAGGCCGCTTAGGGCGATATGGAATGGATGAACATGATGAGATGAGATAAATAATGGCTGAAATCAGTTTAAAAGAAAGAAGAGAAGGTAAACGTATGCTACAACCAACTAGTCAGAAATGGTTACCGTGCTGTCCTTTACTCTGTCCAGCCATTTGAACTGGTTGATTATGACATGTGGAACATTAAGTCCATCTTCTGCACTGTAGGGGATACAGAACAAGATGACAGCATATAATATAGTATAGTATAGTATATAATATAAAATTACACACATTTGTAATACCGTTACATTTGACATACAGTAAAACTGTGATCACACACACATAATACTGACCTGTTTAACATGAATTCAGGGAGTTTCTCAAACAATACATTGATGATTAAAGTCTACAAGGAAGAATATAAAGATGGATTAGGAATCTGTGTTGCAGTTGAAATATCCCTCTTCTAGTTTATACAGTAGTACACATGTCCATGGATGGATATCAAACAGCAGGCAACAAATCATCATATTGATGTCTTTATAATCCTACTAATGCAAATGTCTTGCAGTCTCTGCCAACCAGTCACATAATTTGTACCTGTAGCATTTCAATCCCCAACAGCATACGTAGCAGACTCTCTTGGAACGAACTGACAGAACTAAAACACAGGAGGAAAAAATAATTGAGCTGACTGGTCTGGCATTATTATTTATTATATTTTAAAAAGACATCCATTGACATTAGTCGAGTGGTGTTGCATAAATATAAATCATTATTAATCTAGGAGCCTTCTCCCAGTTAGATGTGTGCATTGTTTAATAATAGAAAACAAGCCATAGTGCTGAATCACGTTTGTGTCACGTTGACGTCCTGAGTTGAAATAAATTGAGTGCCTATTGAAGGACATAACATAATGTGTTATTTTATTGGACTTAATTTGGAGCTGTGCACTCGGCAAGTTTTGTTGTACCATTTGACTGAAGTTGTGCTCGCATTATTTCATTCTGGTTTGTTTGTTTTATAATACCTAGAGTCCCCATCAGGCAACCGAGGAACACAAGGAAGGAGGCAATTCCTAAACTTCTCAGGATCCTCAATATAGGACTCCATTCCAGTGACGAACTCTTGGATAATCTGAAAGGGAATAAATAGTTTGTAACTTCAAGGCAGTTCCTTGTTCTCCTCTTAAAACTGTGTTGTCTTCAGCCCAGTGTTCATACTCACACCAGGGTACCTCTGACTTTTAAGTAGTTGTTGCTGTATCCGTTTTTGGAACACTACTTGGTCAACGGCTGGTGGGGGGAAAAAACAAAGGTACCAATCAATAAGCAGTGATGCTAATAGGGTGCATTTTGCATCCCAAAATGCGAATTATTATACCTTTCTGGGACTGGGGGTCCCATGGACGCACTACTGTACTCAGCACTGTACTGTAATTTGGTGCTATTTAATTTACTTTATGTTTGCATATACTTTGCACTGTTGTTTGCATAACTCTTTGCAATTGTCAGATTTAGAATTGTGTTTATTTCTTTCAGAGACATTTTCTACATGAATATAACCATATTATAACCATATAAGATGAAATGGGAGTTAAAATGCTGCAATTTGTAAAAATGACAAAATATGACTCCTAAAGTCGTTGAAGTGGGACTCATAAAATGTCCATGGGACCCATCTAAAAGACCATGCATGGGTCCAGGGACCCATTACATTAAAAACCCAGTATTTACATCACTGAATAAGTTATAGGTATAATTCTATGAGAACATTTTGATCACTTTTCCCAGGCGTTTCTCAACATGAGCTGGATGGATTGGATGTGCTTACCAATCTCGTTAGATGCTCCTCCTTGTCTCAAGCTGACACCAGCCTCTCGCAGAAAGACAGCAAATACAGAGTCATTGGTTTCTTCTTGGACGACAGACGCCTTGGACACACGACTACTGGCACGACTTTTCTTTGATTCTGGAAGAGCGGATATAGGAAGCAGAACATGACAGTGCAACTGACTACTGACACCAGATATATAATGTATAAATATTATAATGTATAAACGTACTACTGGATGTGTCATGCGATGCAGCACTTTCGCCTTTATCCACAGACGACCCGGGTCGCTTCCTGCGCATCATCTGGGGGAAGAGATTTAACCAAAAACCTGTCAGAAAAACATGCTGGTGCTACAACATGCTATTTGTGAATTGAAAATGGAGGACCCTTATGTAAACAAGTCTTAGTGATTTTTCTGGTTTTATCCTCTTGGCAGATGTTGTATTATTAACCTGTACATTCGTTGAACTGTACCCATTCTACAAATGTTATACATTTTTCAATCAATCAATCAAAACTGGTGCAGGTGTGGTGGTAGTGGTACCCCTGTGCTGTGTTAAGGATTAGGGTTAGGGATCTACTGTATCTAGCTCTGGTCCATAGCAACGCATTAGAGCTATATGGACCAGAGCTAGGATCTATCCAAAATCCTGTCATTGGTCAAAACCATGCTTAGGTTGTACCCAGGCTGTCAGAAAACCATGTTGGTGGGTAGTGGTAAACTAGCCTCTCTCGGAACCCCCTGGGTCAGCCCAATCTATCGTGCCGAAGCGGGCTGACCATGGGGTCCCTGTGCGTTAATGTGTTTTCGTATGTAAATTATAGAACGCAGACATAAATACCGTCGGATACGTCGTTTCTGCGCCATTTGAGGGCTTCTGTTCGTTTGAGTGTTTCTGATTTTGAGAACTCTAGTTTACAACGGACACCGCAATGTGGTGTCAATAAATAAGGAAGGAAGAGATGAATCAAACGGCTTCCGCGGCACAGGAAAATTCGCAGCGGTGTCCGTTGTAAACTAGAGTTCTCAAAATCAGAAACACTCAAACGAACAGAAGCCCTCAAACGGCGCAGAAACGACGGTATTTATGTTTATTTATGTTTGCGTACCAGGTAGCAGGGTAGCGGTGGAATAGGAGCCCATGGTCTGGGTCTCAAAAATGTCAGAAACTTCAGTACCATTGGGTTCTGACTTGTGGGGCTAGTGGTAAACCTACCTACCTACTCAGTGAAGAGATGCATCCTAATCCAAAACCCTTGACCATGGTGTAGCCTTGATACATGTCAACATGTATCATGAGTCATGACCATCTTCTTATGATCCAAGGCTAAACCATGGTGGTATCATTTCAACTTTCAAGTACAGTGTACACTGTTGACTGTACACATGAAATAAAATGCAGCAATGTACACATGCACACGCACACATTAAATCTATGAAATAATATAACTGTTATCGCAGCCATTCTAGGTACGTGGACGTGGTACCATAGCAGTGTTAGTATAGCAAGCTGTTTTGATTATGCTAACTTTAATGACAAACTGATGTGGGTTTAAAATGACAATAAGCCCCACTATACATTAGATGTCACACTACGTTCCAGTTTAGATGTTTATCAAAAGAATGGCAAAGTGGAACTTACTGTATGTAGTGTTTACAGGTTAAAATAGACAAGACGACACAGAACAGCAGTCAGGATCAAATTCACAACAAGACTTCCCGCGCCGTGACGTCGCTCCCCTCAGCCTCAGGGATCTTCACACCAGTGTCAACAGCGTGCTGAAACCTCCACGTGAATTAAAATATAATAGCTCAAATTAAAGTGTCTACATCTATAGACCGTCGGACAACCCGTTGTGGAGAATATACTTCTGTTTCACCATGTCAATTAATAACTAAAACATATTACACACGCACGCCGGAATAATGGAATGTTATGAGAGCGCTCTTGAATTCACAGTTGTTGACGGTCCCTGAGGTGTACACCGGGTTGCCATGTTTTTCTGTAAAGTTGCTTGTACTGTATTTGTAATACAATAGGTGGGGGGGGGCTTATTTCTAGTTACAAGTGTATACATTTGCTTATTTGGGCTTGCTTCCTAATGTTTTAATTGTTGTTAAGCAATAATAATCAAGGCACTCCCAAATTGTCTGTAGTGTAGTGCTGTGCAGTGCAGACAGACCCCCATCTGAAAATGTTTTGTACCCCAAAACCAGATTTGTGTTGTTAAAAAATATATAATCTAAAATATCCCCCCTCCCCAAATTCTACAAGCCCAGACCGCGTAGATTGGTCAACTAGATAGAAGTGATCCATCCATCCATGTGCCTTTCTCTTGCCCTTGTTTTCATAGACCTGGTTGCTCTCTTTCGCAAAATCTGGCAAAACTGGTTGTACCGCCCACTTGATACCTCCTCCTTTGCCTCACTGTCAAAAGCAGATGACAGTGAACTTGAAGTACAGTAGAGACTAGAGAGACAGAACACTTACCCATCACTTCACTACACAGGGACATCTTCTTCAACGAGGAGGAAAGACACTATACGCACCTTAAGACAGCGAATAAATCACTAAAAAGTACAATGGCTGTAAATTTCCACGACCTAACCGCCAACCTCGTAAACGGAGAGGCGTTTAAGTTCTCCTCCCTTCGGGGCAAAGTTGTCCTTATTGAGAACGTCGCGTCTCTCTGAGGTACGACCACCAGGGATTACACCCAGATGAACGAGCTCCACGAGAAGTTCTCGAGCAAGGGGCTTGTGATCCTGGGAGTTCCCTGCAACCAGTTCGGCCATCAGGTAAATACATTATGCACATCAGTTCATATTTTGATATTTTGTGATCTATAGGCCTATACGACTGGGTAAAGGTGTGTAGTGTATTGGCGCCCAGACGTGAACATGGGACACCTCGTTGTAAAATTTGTACAAAATGTTTGCAAAAATGTAAATGTAATGTAAAGTATAAATGATGTGAAGCTGAACATGCAGGCACAGTACATGATTATTAGACTTTAATTGTATCCCAGTTCAACTTCTTGTTTAAATAAATGACAAGTGATATACAGGTTTTGTAGCAATTTGTAGTAATTGTAGAAATGTTACTCCTTAGTTAATTGTCGAATGTTTAAGTAAGGTGTTATATTCATGTAGGCTATACTTTATACTTTACTAAATGAGGTTGCCCAGACAGACAGTCTGCTCCTTGGTGCCCAGACTGCCCACCTATCCTGTTACCGTTGTTTTTTTCAGACCATTGTAGTGTCTGGTTAATGGTCAGAAGGCCACCGTCGGGGGAATAGGACAATTCAGACAGGTTTAACATGAGTACATTTATTGTAAGATATAGGCTACTTGAACATGGTTACAGGACAGAAGGGAGAGGGGGTTTGGCGAGATATCACACAGAGTGGACTGGAGAGAGAGGGAGGGAGAAAGGGGAAAGAGGGGTGCAGTTCTTTCCTTTACTTTTGAATACTTTTGAATTGATCTGGATTATATTATATATCAAGAAATCAAAGTGGTTTTTATAATGGACTAAATCAATTAGACTTGTTTGTGTGTGTCTTATTATGGGCGGCTGTGGCTCAGGAGGTGGAGCAGGTCGTCCAATGATCCCTGGGTTGGCAGTTCGAATCCCGGCTCCTCCTGTCCACATGGCGAAGTGTCCTTGGGCAAGACACTGAACCCCACATTTGCCTCCAATGAGTCGGTCGGTGTGAGCTCGCCACCATTGGTGTGAATGTGGGAAGTGAGGACGCTGGCGGCGTCGACTGTTCGCCGCTTCACCTCCCAATGAATGAATGAAGCATTGTAAGGTGCTTTGAGCACTTGGAAAAGCGCTATAAAATGCAATTCATTATTACAAGCTAAAAAGCCCTTTGCACTTGTCTCTAAGATTACACCTGTGATGTGACAAATAAAGCTGATTGTAGCCTAATTGATTCTACAATAGCCTTGAAGAGTCAGACTGTCATAGTATTTTTATGACAGATGACCGTCTTGATCCAAGGCCAATTCATCTCTGATTCTACTATTGATCTCAACTTGAATGTCTGGTGTGTGGTTTAACCCTTTGCAGGAGAACTGCAAGAACGAGGAGATCTTCCAGTCTCTGAAATACATCCGTCCAGGAAATGGCTTTGAGCCCAAGTTCCAGCTCCTTCAGAAGGTGGACGTGAACGGGAAGGATGCCCATCCCCTGTTCGTGTTCCTGAAGGAGAAGCTGCCGACCCACGACTCAATGGTTCTGATGGACGACCCCAAGTTCATCATGTGGAGCCCCGTGCTCCGAAACGACGTCTCCTGGAACTTTGAGAAGTTCCTCGTTGGACCGGACGGAGTGCCCTTCAAGCGCTACAGCAAACACTTCCTGACCAGCGACATCGAGGCAGACATCAAGAAACTCCTCAACCTGGCAAAATAAACCGTCCTAGTAATAATGCCTGTCAGCTTTCCAAATTCCAATGTCCTATAAATAGCTTGCTGTAAGGTTGGCGTACGTGTGCAACGTGTTTTAAGAACCCACCTGTGCTTTTCTTGTGCTAAATGTTGCCGTGTTCTGAACTTTTACTGTATGAAGGCATCCTTTAAAATCAATATTGAGAGGGATAACCGATGAAATGTAAAAGTCTTAACTTCCCTGGAGCATTGTGTTCTTGTAAAGCACAGTAACGTGGCTCAATAAAATGTGTTGGTTTTTCCTAAGATGCAGGTCTCCATACACTCTTTGTCTTTAGCAGGTAAATATTCTCATCGTTATAGAACCATACCAATACATTGTACGCATTTTGGGCGGGAACCCCTTTTGGTGTTAGCATTATGTTATGCTTTAGCTATTGAAAAATAGCAGATCTACAAGCTCATAGCGCTACGAGGTCTGCTATTTTTGTAAAATCGAAGAACCACTGACATAGAAACATAGCTTTTTCAGAAAACTGTCAGGGTGTAGAAGACATTTTTAGAATCTGATCTCAGGTCAAAATGGGTTAAATGTCATTTGTTCCCCCACAAATGAGTCTTGAAAAATCAGTGTCCGTTCGTCTTATAATCAGAGTCTAGACTGAGACTACATTTCCTAAGAATTTACAAGAGGATATCCACAACATGCTCCAAGAATACACTAACGTATTGACTAATTTCCCTTTTCACACCACTTTGGACTCCAAACAAAGGATCTCGTTTAGGCTCCCAGTCTTTATTGTATTTTCAATCCAAATATTTCTCAATTAAAAACAAATATTGTAGATATTGGCAATATGAATATTAGGACACAATATAACTATTTGAAATAGTGTGAATATTTACATCTATTCAGCAAATTGATTTATGTGGAATTGGAGTTGCTCTTGTGATGGGTTTTACAGATATGTAAAGCTTTTCTATTCATTGGCATAAATATGATTATATGTACTCATGTCAGAAGGGCATTATCACGGCAGGACCAACCAGCAAAAAGGACACTTTCAGTCCCATTGACATTTACATGCTGTCGTGTCACATGGAAAAAGCACAAAACTAATGCAGCATATCCTATGGGAATCGTATCCATAAAGTAGTTACTGTATGTTGCATCTGGTTTTACAAGTCCTTTTGATATTAACTTGATTATAATGTATTCAACCCCCACATTAAAAGGTGTTAAAGATTAATCGTTTAGATGAGGCACCTTTCAGTGTCAAGATGAGTTTTAGGTACAAATCGGTAACTCAAATATTTAAATGAATAAAGGGATTACTAGAGACTCCTCGATTTCTCCCACCTATGGAAGAATGTGCCGTACTGTTTTATTTAAGAGCTGAGCAAAGTTGACTGAATCCACTGGAAACGCATAGTTCCAAATGCCTGCCAACGCCCTCCTCAAACAATTAGGCTGTTGCACTAGCGCTGTCCTGCACCAAGTCTGATAACGTGTAGATTGCTTATCGTGATCAGCAGCTAATTCAAGTTTCATAAATTAAAGCACCACTTTTATACTGGTTTATTTTGCTTCACTCAAGTGTGCTTTGAAGATATCAAATAACAGCCATATCAATACAGAGCTGCAAGAATACAAGACTAAGGACAAGCCATTGCAGATGAGCTAGGGGTCTCCACTCAGGCAGCAATCAATCAAAAATGTTTAAAAAGAAAACACCACATTAAAAGACCTGGAACTGCAGCATGACAGATCGAGGGCCCGATGCTAAGGCAAAACCATCCTTTTGTAACCATTTCTAGTTAGACCAGAAGCAGAGAATGAATTATTGGAAAGTTCAAAGTGACTCTTTTTTTCCCCCTCCTTTAATCGGGTTGCAGAAATAAAAGGCCGCTTTTGCATTGTGTAACAATGAAAAATGAAATTAAAAGAGTGTTAGCAGGACAGAAGTCCCCTAACAGATAGCCATGGGGAAGCCGACTCTTGACAGCGGCGCTGATGGCCTGAAGATGCATTCACACCGGATACGATAAAAATAAACCACGTTGCTTGAATAGTGTCACTCTGTTGCACTGGACACAACATTTTCGCTTGAAGCAGTGCTTTGCTTTGCCACCCACAGACACCGGCTGCTGTGCTTCAGCAAAAATCACTTGAGTTGAACAATTTTCAATTTGCGCGATTTGCGTCACTTTGGGCATACAAGCAAAATAATGCTTGATATTGCGTCTTTACATTAACTTGGATCGAATTGCGTTGCTCAAAATAATCGCACCCTGTGTGAACGCACAAGAGCCAAAGCTACAAAACAGGCTCCGACACATCTCATGGCAGGGCCCAGATGAGGAAAAATCTTGAAATGAGACATTTATTTTGTTTGTTTGAATAATTTCAACAGACTCTGCAGGCCAGGAACAAGTGGAGAGCCAGTCTATAGCAGAGCAAACACCGTCTGTAAACTATTCTCAATGGATCTACTGTTCATAGGCGCCGTAATGACATAGGATCCATGTCTGTGTGCCGCACTGTGCACACCGTAATGGCAATACAGTTTTGCATGTACCCTCACTGCAGAAAGATTATTGGAGAGGAGTGTTCCCGTAGTAGGCCCATCGTCAAAACAGCTGGTACATTGATTTATCATGTACAACTTGGAACGCTTTGGTTGAAACAGTATGTGCATTTGGCTTTTTGTTTTCGTTTGCATTTCTAACTGTTCCTGTGTGGGTAACAGAAAACGTTTCCTGTGTGGGTAACAGAAAACGTTCCCTGTGTGGGTGACAGAAAACCTTTATCTATAGATTTGAGGGCACTTCTAACATTCTGTTCGTCCAGTGAGAGTATTCCCCCTTTTCATTTCCAGACTAGTAAACTATGTTTCTAATTCAGCAGGCCACCCGCTCCAGGGAGAAAAGTCTCTCGGGCCACCCTTCTGTCAAGGCTTCTGGCTCTAGTGGATGAGATGCGAGACAAATCAAAACACAAGGAGGGTAGGGGTTAATAATAGCGACTCTGTGGAGTCTCCAGTCACTGAAGTAGCTTGGTGCGCGCATCAAAATGTCTCCGTTTGCCATAATAGTTTCAGTGCGTGTCCTTTTTTTTTTCTTTTTTTTTTTGCAACAGTGCTTATCAGTTGGTGTCCATGTGATCGTCGGCTACTTGGGGGGCTCCTCCTAAAGAGGCAGAGGGCTGTGGCTTGGAGGGGGCATCCCCTGCGTCTCTGCGTTGGTAAAACAGTACGTAGGCTGCTTTAGTCTGCGGAAAGAGGAGACGTATGAGATTACAAACACTGTCACCCGATGCCAAGGACAAGAGGGCCCAGAGGTCTCATCGGACATGAGCATGAATTAGGCGGTTTATCTTGGGTTTAAGGTACAGGACTGAATAGAATAGAATAAAACAACAAGGTGTACAAGCTCACCACAATCTGATCCTCTGCGGCAGACGAAACACTGCTATCGTCAAAGTAATGCCACTTTCCGTCCAATTTATTTTTGCCATAAGCCGTGTCTGTTGGCGAGGAGAAAGGCAGAGCCATCAATGTCAATCCATGTAGTTGTATTTGTTAATGTAATGCCCACAAGTACAGCCCCCAATTCACACTTAACCCATTTAGGCCTAAGGCCGATTCTAGGCCGGTTTCTGAAAAACTTCAAATATTTATATAGCAGCATCAAAAATGTTACATTTTTGAATACTGTACAGAACCCAAATATGGGTGCCCGGCCTGAGGGGGTAAGACACCAATAGGGGTTCTGCCCATTTTCATCACAACTGATGCATAAATACTGATAAAAATATCTAGTTCTTCATAACGCATAATATGATCCGTTGAGACAATATCCCACGAGTCCACAGTGAATAATGGCACAAAGAAGGGAACAAGTGCCAATATGAAATGCAACAGATTTAAAAATAAAAAGTTTCCCTGGTTGGAATAACGTGTTCCTTCCACACGCTACGTCCAACCAGGGAAACTCCCCCCTGTCAGGGGTAAAGGAGCAACTTGGACACTCAGGCATGAAGGAAGCATGAGTTCAAGTCCGTTGCTCTTCCCTTGTCCCCCATATATGGGGACTAGGTTGGTGGAGGGTGTGTAGAAAAATGGGTTACAAAATCGTGGGATAAAACAAAAAAACGTGGCAGGCGGGCACCTCAGACAATTTTGACCGGTGTCACATTACAAAAGATGAACACATACATAGTAGTAGGTAAAATACAGTAGTAGGTACAATAAAGCTATCAAAATAAATGGAAGGCATTTTTCTTGATTTCGAAAACAAAATGATATAATGAAAATAAACTGGGTTTATTTCAATATGTAATGTCAACTGCCGTGTCCTACTGTGTATGTGAAAATGACTGCAGTGTGTTTGACTGGAGGAGAAGGCTGCCGTGTGTAATTAAAGATAAAAGATTAACTATACAGTGGGAAGGTAAAAGATCACTTACAGTGGCCTCCTCCCATTCCGCCATAGTGGTTGGAGACAGCAACGAGGTCATAAACATAGGGTCCAGCCTTGGGATCACACACAAACTCAGACAGGGTCAGATCCCTGAGAAAGAAAACAGTAACACATCATCAGCAAATCTAAACCTGGCATTTACTGCCAAGAGAGAATGCAACTCAAAACAACCAAGAGTTTGCGCTGTAATAATACAATTGCAACATGGCTCAAATTTAGACTAGAATCATGACTATGGCGACATTTTACTCTCCATCTTTATTAATGTAAATATTTTTGGACACGGTCACCACATCTTTACATTATTATCTATATTGGGGCCACGGAACACAGGAGCAAGTTCAATTGACCACATTCTACATCACTTATTTGGAAATGACAACAAGCCCATTACAATACTTTCATATTCCTTTTCACTTCAAAATAAGTGGTTTAGAGTACAATTGGGTTAAATGTGACTCGTTTTACCAAAATGGACACCACTGTAAAGCTCAGTGAGTTTGCATCATGTCCCACATTTCTACAACAAAGCTGCCAAGTCAAATGTTATCCTAATCCTAACCGATAGGCCTTGCCAACTACTATGAAAATAAGGCCCAGGTTGTTTAAAAACAGGAATGTTCCTTTTAAGAAAAGGTTTGGTGAAGGACAGATGGGTCTTTGTCTCTGGCAATATGAGTAAGCATGACTGGGCTTTCTGTGAAAAGGAACTCTTGTGTGCCGGTAAACGTCTCAGTTCTGCTTCCTTGTTACCTAGTGGATAAGGTTGCTCAACACGAGGCTACGAGTGCAATTCATAAAAAAGGTAGCCTTTACAGTTTACACACTGACTGTACCACTCTGGAGCAACATCTCCATTACAAAACGCATGAGGAAATGAGACTTCTGCAAACATGTCAACATGATAGAACGTCCGTTTATTAGTACAATAGATCAAAAGGAATTTGGCAACACATTCAAAAGGTGTGACCAGAGCTTTAGTTTGAACTTCCCTGTTCATGCCTCTGGGCAATATCCCCTGCTGCACTGAGCTCCACAAACTCCCTCTAGTGTAAAACGCTGAGTAAAACACTGACCTTTTCCTTTTAAATGCCCAACTAGTTAGGCGAACCAAAGTGCTCTCCTTGAGGCACTTTGAGCCAGCTGTGTGTTATGGAATGTGCTCTACAAATTAACCTTCACAGTTCACTGCTGCTGTGTTGATGCCAGCGTACCTGATAGGAAAGTCCACCACTGTGTCCAGCTTGTCCCTCCAGCATCGGTTGTAGGAGAAACGCTTTAGGTGAACTACCAGAACGCGAGGCAACGACCATAGGTCAAACTTCTTTGTTGCCTGCTGGTGTTTCTTACAGGTGGGACAATACCTGTGTAAACAAGACGGAAGTATTTATGAATAGCATAATTAATTATTGCCATTACAGTGAAAATCTCCAAACTCTAAGGAGCTATTGTTTAACCCATTTTGACCCGAGATCAGATTCTAAAAATGTCTTCTACATCCTGACAGTTTTCTGAAAAAGCTATGTTTCCGTCAGTCGTTCTATTTTTCAAAAATAGCAGACCTACAAGCTTGTAGCGCGCCACTCAGTGGCGCGCTATGAGCTTGTAGATCTGCTATTTTTCAATAGCTAAAGCATAACATAATGCCAACACCAAAAGGGGTTAATGACCATGAATGGTTTTGTTACAATGTCAAGACTGAAGGTCGTATAGGAAAGCCATACCACGGATCGTGTTCTCCGAGTGTCTCCATGGTTGTGAAGAGCTCGATGCATTCCCTCAGAGCCACCGTGGCCTTCTTTTTCTGCGGTTGGAGCATGCTGTCGTGTTTCTCATAGGCCTGCAAACACACACACACGGACCGTATTGGTAACGAGCGTTTATAATTACATTTTTGCATACCATCATCTGGGTGGGCTATACGGTTGTTGGCTAGACCAGTCATTGGTCCTACAACTACAACCCATCTCAAACCCTCACCCTAAACCTAACCTCCCACGGGGCAGCACACGTAAACCTAACCTTAACCCATGTCTAACCAATGACTACTAGTCTAAACTAAGTATGCACCACGGCTTTACGATGAAATGGTAGCTTTTGCCGATTTTGCAGAAATTAAATCAAACATGCACATACAAGGGAGGCAGTCAGACATTGCATGCATACAGGGTAGATAGGTGGCCCTTGCTGTGTTGTAGCTGTACTAGAACTGACCTCTGCTTCCTGGTCATCATAACACACTTTCTTTGTGTCCGAGTCCCAGTCGATCGCCACTGTGGAATGTGCTGCAGAAACATAATAAATCCAACTTTTGTCAGCTCAATCAAAACATAATTATTTCAATAAATCATAAGCAACATGCTTCTCCGCCTTTCCTCTACAGTATGTGAACACGTGTAGAGGAATTAATTAATCTGGACAGAATTTGTGTTCACATAAAGAGCAAAGACAGCAAAATAATGCATTTACATAGTGACATATTGACACATGTCTAAAGCAGGTCAGCCCTGGTTGAGAAGTGACACAGGCATGATGATAAGACAGTCCAACAGAATATGTATCGAAACTCCACTGAATGGAACAGAATATAATAAGCTTGTAGCTTGTTCTTGCACCGGAGCGGTTTCAAATAAATATTCGTAGTGCGTTTACAACAATCCATTGTACAACTGAGGAAGTGGAAAGACGCTAAATCGTCAAAAGAGAAATAGTGGCAGAAAATGTGCATTTAGTAAAATATCTCCACTTTCCCAACCGGTTTAACACGAACCTCATTCTTCCTACTTCTTCCAGTGAGTGACTATGGCAATGAAGTGATTTTCCGCCTGTTCGAGCGAGTGATCCGACCAGAGGACTTTAGGTGTGAAAGGGACCCAAATGTTGCACTGAATGTGGTGATCTATCGATTCCTGTCCTGCCCTGTTCCAACGGACAAGGTTTCCTTTCCTGCAGACAACGTCACGTGCTGTCAATCGGCCAATCCTTTTTTCTTTTCTTTTTTTTTAAGGTCGCGCAAACGTCACTTTTCTTTGTCGATTATCAGCCGTTTTACACCCTGTGGCAAAAATTGTTAAACATTTCCAATGTTAAAACTGTAACTTACGATTCAGTTTAAGGACATTTCCGTCACAAGGCAGTGGGCTGATGTTGGCTGTTCCATAGGAGTTGACCATGCTGAAGGTGAAGAGCTTGGGCGGTGTGGAGGAGCACAGCTTGGCTTTAGGTGTGGAGCACAGCTTGGTTTTGGGACCGTTTTCCAAGTCGGACGTCTCCGTCTCCTCGTCCTCTTCCTCCTCTTCCGACTGGCCATTTTCTGGCTCTGGGCTCACCTGGTGGTCCATGGCCTCCTCCTCACCTGCACATAATTCACAAAGACCAATCGATAGATTTACACCTTTTTTAATCTGCTAGAAATAATCGTTATCTGTAGGCTTGGGCAACATCCTCAATTCAATCATCTGTGTTTTTCAATTCAATTACCGGTAACTAGGGGTGGGTCCCGAATCTCGGGACCAAGTATGTACCGAACCGAACGTGCCTGGGTACCCATTACAATAATTCAATTTCGGTTCTCTCTATCGGTTCCCACAGACAAGCAGTCACACGATATTTATTTATTTTCTTCCCTTAATAGATGCGCAGGGAACAGAGCTGATCTACAAGCCTACATTGCGTTGCATTAGCGACGCGTTGTGGGCTTGTGGCTTGCAGAGGCGGAGCCATCTCTCTGCATGGAGTTAGTTGTCGAGGAGTCTAGAGACAGTGACACGCGCTGTGCCTGGCACTGAGGCAACATCATTATTAAAGTTTCTTAAACGTAATTTTCAAGTGAAGTTTATGGGAGGAAACTTTTAAGAGGGGACAGGAATCTTGCACCTTGTCTGAGTCTTCATTGCATACGTGCGCAGCACGCAGCATTGAATCAACATGAGACAAGGAGAGAAAGCGTTGGTGCACTCACTTCGAGTGCGCACCTGTGTGTGTGTGTGTGTGTGTGTGTGTGTGTGTGTGTGTGTGTGTGTGTGTGATCACGGCGTAGGGTCCAGATACCCAGTCTAACTTCGAGAGGTGGCGAAAAAACAACAAAAGATAGCCTACTTAATTTACACAGTCAATCGTGTGTGTTTTGCTCTCAGATCTCAGACATGCTTTTATTTGTTATTGGTAATAAGAGAAGTAGCCTACAACACTATTGCCCTGGGTAAATACAGAATCGAGATACATTTAAAAGAATCACTAATTATCCACAAATGGCTCAATAAAGGAGAAGATGTTATACTATTCATTATACATGTCTTTAGTATACAGTATACACTCTGCTCTGACATGCCATGCAGACTGTGCACCACATGAGACTATCTTTTAATTTTTTTCTAGATTTCTGACTTTGTGTTGCAGTGATGTTTATGTTGTGTAGTCTCTCAGGCATATTTGTTGTCATTGTCAGTAGTAGTAAGAGGTAACTGTAGTATCCACAAATGGCTCAACTGTTAAAGGAAAGGATGTTGGTCTATACTCTATTCATCTGTCTTAAATCAAAGTCTTAAAAACCAAAGCTTTGTGAAAAACAATTGACCTTAAGTTTATACCATTTATTTTTTTACTACATTATCCACAAATGGCTCAACTGAATGAGGAGGAAGAGATGTTACACTATTTATTCATTACATGTCTTAAATTGACATTGAGCTTTTTTGTTAAACATTTGACCTCTTTTATATCATTTTGGAACCGAAATAGGGAACCGTTAAGAACCGGAATCGATAAGCAGAACCGGAACCGGACTCGAAAGAATCCTAATGATACCCATCCCTACCGGTAACCCATTTTGGGCAGGAACCCCTATGTGTTTTAAGCATTATGTTACACTTTAGCTATTGAAAAATAGCAGATCTACAAGCTCATAGCATGGCACCAAGTGCCGCGCTACGAGCTTGTAGGTCTGAGTTTTGAAAAATCGTGGCAATGTGGCGCAAATCTTTGAATATATATTCTTTCAGAGCAAACGTTTTTAACTCAAATATTTGCTTCTGGGAACATATTTTCAGATGGGGGTCAGTGGCCAATTACATATATTTTTTAGGGTCCTTGACATGAAAATGTTTGAAAACCACTGACATAGAAACATAGGGTTTTCAGAAAACGGTCAGGATTTTAAAAACTATTTGTAGAATCGTCCTCAGGTCTAAATGGGTTAAGTACCGTAAGCCTGAAACAGTCAATGTCTGGTCCTTGGGTGTACAGTACACCCTCAGGGTTAAATTAACACTCAGGATTTCACATATAGATTCCATATCCATCCACACACGGTGGCTTACCCTCACAGAGCCCATTAGGCCCGTTGCAGGTCCCCGAGTGGTTGCTGCCATTGCTGGAGCTGGCACTGCACGAGGCCCGGTCCGATAAGGGGCTGCCGCAGCCGCCCAGGTTAGTGTTGTTGTGACTGGAGGATGATGACGTGGAGCATTCAGCTGCCTGGCTGCAGCTGGTGAAGGTGGCTGACGCTGACGCCGACGCCGACGCTGTAGCCCTGCTTTCACTGCAGGGGTTCTGAGAGGGCTTCACGTAGCGTCTGGGGCCACAGAAAACAAGAAAAATAAATACCGTTAATCTGGAGTCACAGGAACCAGAGATTTCATTAGGCCCGTAATTACCGGTTTTGGCTGGGTTTTCTTTTTTATGACAAACACTGGATGATATAATGCCCTCCGGACATCCTGGCCAGAAAGGCAGACCCATTGAAAGAACAGTACTAGTAGTTACGACACTCTGACGTCCCCATCTATCGGCCATGCTTTATCAACACCGATTAGGAGTATTCAGCGTTAGAACTAGGGATCTTAACTATTAATTGAAAATGGATTCATAGCTGAATAAACGTAACAGTTAATTAATTGAAAATTCTGCGGTTCCATCATTGGGCTGTTTTCTGTAAATGTAATGCCGTCTGTGCGCGTGCGGCTGAGGAACACATGTTGGCTGGTTAAAAAAGTCCCCCCTCCCACCCCCCCTCACCTTGGTAGCCACAGAAACGTCTTTGCTTTTGTGATATGACAGACAAGACAGTGTACTTTTCATTTAATTTTATTCATCATAAAAGATGCCATTGCCTGGGCCTGTGTCTCAAATGGTCAAATAAACATTTGATTAAGGAATATAATATACCTTTTGTATTCTGTAGAATACAGAATATGCAAAATGTAGAATATGCAAAATGTAGATTTGTATGTTACAGTAAGCCAATACCGGTATGCTACATGAAGCAAGCACCATTACACACAGCCAGATGCACAACATATGCGGTATTTTAAGATGAATGTGGCTGTTTTTATACCAGATGTCCGGGATACTGTAATCATTCTGGACATTCTGGTCGGCAGTTTGAAATCCTATCACGACCTCTGCCTGGAGCCTGTGATCCGCACGTAATTCCGACGGAGCATTAGTCCGACATGCATGTCGACATTCGCTGCTCCCGCGCTTGCGGTTATGGTTAGGTTAGGGTTTGAGGTAGGTGGTCGATTGTCGGACCAATGACTAGTCTGAACCAAGTACTGCACCCGTGATCGCCAATATACTGAAGTGAAAACACTCAAAGGTCCCTCTGTGAACCAACCCATGGAAGAATTAACCTGCACATACCCGATCCTCTCCAGAATCTTCTCATACAGAACCTCTGCGATGAGGTTCTGCCTGGGCACAGTAATGAGTAGAGGCTGGCCAAACAGCATGGTGCCTGTGGAGCCTCCGCCGTGTTTGGAGTGGCGCTCCCTGAAGTACACGGGCAGGTTCATCTTCTCGCTGTCCTCCTCCTGCACTTCGTACCTGCAAGGAGAAAAGAACACACCGTTGGCCATGGCGACATGCCCCGACGGGTCATCCTTTACTCCAGAGGTTCTCAAACGTTTCTGTGTCAAGAAACCCCAAATTGATATGGATTAGGCTTCAGACAACAAGGTTTTGTGCCAGAGATCCTGAGAAAGATTAGTTAAAATACGCAAAAGTATTCAAGATTTCCCTTTTCGTAAAAACAAAACAAAATCATTAGACCCGAGAACGATTCTACAAAAATGTCTTCCAATCGAAATCCTAACAGTTTTCTGAAAAGCCTATGTTTCTATATCAGTGGTGCTCAACCATTCCATGTCAAGGATGTTGTTCCAGGCACCCCAGAATCAAAGATTTGAGTTAAAAACGTTCACTGTGAAAGAATACATCTTCAAATATTTGCGCCACATTTTCACGATTTAAAAAAAATAGCTAAAGCATAACATAATCCTTAAAACACGAAAAGGGACTCCTTTCCAGTTTTTGAATAGCGAACGTATGAATGGACAAAGTGGTTAAATTGATTGTGATGCTATGTACTGTTAAATGCTTTTCCTGGGGACACCCTGGAACGCCCCCCCCCCCCCCCTTTGAGAACCACTGCTTTTACTCCACACTGAGACTTACACAAAGATGTCATCTTTCTCCATGATTTGGTTGAGGCCGTCGTCCCGCCTGTAGATTTTATGGAACCGGTGATTGTAAACGTCAGCCACCACCATCTAGGAAGACGCAAGTAAATTCAATAAAATAAAGTAGAAAATTGCATGATTCCATTATATTTCAACCACGGAAATTATACCGAATTCATTTTGCTAGCATAAGAGGGTATGTTGCTTACGTTCTCTGGAGGGAATCCACAGAGTCGAGACAAGGCGCCACACAGGTCCATCACTGTACCCATCTTGGGGACCACCACTCGGTACTGACAGAATAATCAATGGAGATAGATCAGAAAGTGAACCACTTTATTAAAATGTGGATTGCTCCTGATACAAACTACATCAACCATAAACACAAAGGTATGTTTCAAATATTTGAATTAATGTTGTTAATTAATGTCCTAATGTCCTACTATAGAATGTACTTCAGAGTAATGAAATGCATCCAAATATTTAAGTAAGCTCATGGACCAAAAGGGGAAAATATTTCTAAGAGACCAACACAATTATTTTTGCTGCTCGATTATTGCATTATTGGTAGATTAGTTAAACACATACCAACATTAATCCTAGGTTTAGCACTGTTAGATACCCCTCTTTGATGTGGAAACATTGGTATGAGAGCCTCTTATAGATTTAATTTTTACGAGAGAGAGTTTTATAAACCAATGTATTTATTTGTAACGGTTTTGTATGTTTAAAATTGTTGTTTGTCGTCTACTGGCTACGGCTGTCAATAAAGTTTCATTCATTAAACCCACTGGTATGTACTGTACATAAACAGTTTTCTTTTATTAAATTTAATCGCCACTCTGTTACAACTTCAACACTGGGGGTAGAAAAGACATCTGGGAATCAGCATGTCCCCGGTTCCAACAAATGTCAGTACCCAAGATTAGATACTACCGGTACTCAATATATTAGTAGCAAGAGGGGCAAAGCCAAATTTATTTTGTTGAGCGACACCTACAGATAGAGCGCGGGGACATATACGGTACACACGAAGATGCGGCAAGAAAGCGCCTAGTCCAGGCGTCTCTTCTGGGTTTTTAAACAGCTGGTGGATGGAAACTATGCTCGCACGGCTTCAACTTGTAACGTCGGCAAAAAGGGAAACGCTTTGACGACGCTACAACTTGAAGCTACGTGCGAGCGTCATTTCCATCCACCAGCTGTTCAACCCATTTCGGCGTGAGACCAGATTTTACAAATATCTTCTGACAGTTTTCTGAAAATCCTATGTTTCTATGTCAGTGGTGCTCAACCTTTTTCATGTCAAGGACCCCCAGAATTATCTGTATTTTTAAGCTCATATGAGCTTGTAGATCTGCTATTTTTCAACAGCTAAAGTATAACATAATGCTTAAACCACCAATAGGCTTAGGAAGAGACCACCTTTCTTGCTGCTTCTTCGCGCGAACATGGTTTTATCCTCGGGTTTAGTAGTGTGACGTAGATGGTGCGCTGTGACTGGCCAGTCGCTGTGATTGACAGCCTACACCTAAACCTAACCTTAACCTTAGTAAAACTATACCTAAACCTAACCTCAGTAAACTATACATAACCTTAACCTCAGTAAAACTATACCTAAACCTAACCTTAACCTCAGTAAAACTATACCTAAACCTAACCTCAGTAAACTATACCTAAACCTAACCTAAAACTAACACAGTGGCTGGGGGGCATATCCAAAAACCCGAATCCAAGGATAAAACCCTTTTAGCCTTCTTTGCGCGTATATGTGCACGACACTCCTACAGGTACTGATGTGATCATCTCACCTGTGTGGGTCTGGACTGAGGGTCTGAGCGGACCAGGAACACCTCCATGGTGCGGTCCTTCTTCATGGGCAGAGGCAGTGTGAGGTAGCAGAAGGGGTCAAAGGTCACAGAGACCATGGCGCACTCTGGGCATACCAGCGTTGACTTGAAGAGGCCGTGGAATATGTCCACTATGATGGAGTCGTTTCGTAAGCGATGATTAGTCAAAGCTTCTTTAGCTACAATCTGTAATACAAAAAGAAAGTTATAGAAAAATCACATAAGTTGAGGACAGTTGAAGACAGTTGAGCAAGTTGAGGACCAAGGAATGTATTGGTGGTATATTTGTGAACAGTATAACTTTCTGCATTTGCAGCTTTAGATCACGTCCCACCTTTTGCTCGAAAATGTAATAATAATGAATTTGTATAGCGCTTTTCAAAGTGCTCAAAGCGCTTTACAATGGTTCATTCATACATTGGGAGATGAAGCGTCCTCACTTACCACATTCACACACCAATGGTGGCAATGTGGGGTTCAGTGTCTTGCCCAAGAACATTTCGACATGTGGACAGGAGGAGCCGGGATTCGAACCGCCGACCCAGGGATCATTGGATGACCTGCTCCACCTCCTGAGCCACAGCCGCCCACAAATGTTGTAATACTTTTGTAATGCTTCAAAATAGTGATCTTAGCTGTCACCCATTTTCAGTGCAATACAATAGTCAATCCAAGCATAAGGAGAAGGGGGAAAAAAGCTCTCAATCCAATGTATCAAACACAAAAGATGTGTTGGGAGGACAGAATAATGTTCAGAAGGCACAAACATCTAAAGCTCCATAAGAAGTATCATTATGTAACAAAGTGTTGCCTAAGCACAGTTTGCTGCACCTCATCTGGACGGCCCTCAGCATCTTTAAGGGCCAGGTAAGGCTTCTTTTTGACGCGGTTCAGGTCTTCGTGCAGCCCGTCCAGCAAAAAGGCCAGCAGCTCCTGGGAGTCCTGCTGCTGGTAGCCAGAGAACTGGGGGGCAAACCGCCCAACCTGCGTCTGAAACATTTAAAAAATATATAAAATCACACCGTTTTGTCCATTTATTTCAACAAGGCAGAAATCTTTTTCAGGCTATAAAAGATATTGAGGGGCCGTTAAATTTACCCAGAGTTAACACTGAATTAACACTCCATTTTGGCCTGACGTTGAAATTAAAAAAATGTTCTAAATCATGAACATTTTCTGCAAAACTCAATATTTCATGTCGAGGACCCCAAACATTATATGTAATTGGCTGCCGACCCCCCCCCCCCCCCCCCCCATCTCAAAATTTGTTGTTTCCAGGACCCCCCCCCCCCCCAGAAGCAAATATTTGAGTTAAAAACATTCGCTCTGAAAGAATATACATTCAAAGATTTGCGCCACATTTTCACGATTAAAGAAAAATAACAGACCTACGAGCTTGTAGATCTGCTATTTTTCAATAGCTAAAGTATAACATAATCCTTAAAAACACCAAATGGGGTTCCCGCCCAGAATGGGTCAACACAGGGTTTGACACTACTCACTTTGAAGGTACGTGGGGCCACATAGCTACTGCGGCTGCACCACATCTGTTTGACCAGGTCACTACTCACTTTGAAGGTACGTGGGGCCACATAGCTACTGCGGCTGCGCCACATCTGTTTGACCAGGTCACTACTCACTTTGAAGGTACGTGGGGCCACATAGCTACAGTACTGCGGCTGCGCCACATCTGTTTGACCAGGTCACTACTCACTTTGAAGGTACGTGGGGCCACATAGCTACAGTACTGCGGCTGCGCCACATCTGTTTGACCAGGTCACTACTCACTTTGAAGGTACGTGGGGCCACATAGCTACTGCGGCTGAGCCACATCTGTTTGACCAGGTCAGCGTAGGCCTCTGCGATCTCCCCCCTCATCCCAAGTGGATTCTCCCGGTTAATCTCTGCTTCGTACTGATCATCCAGGAAGTATTCGGTGAGTGGGGATGCATTGCTCAGGCACTGGAGAAAAGAAAGTATTGAATAAATGTTTACAAAATATCTTCATATCTTAACATTTTTTGTTTTGGGTGCAGTACTTAGTTTAGACACGCCATTGGTTAGACCAGTCCTTAGTCCTACAACTACAACCTATCTCAAACCCTCACCTCCCACGGGGCAGCACACCTAAACCTAACCTTAACCCATGTCTAACCAATGACTAGTCTAAACTAAGTATTGTTTTTGCCAAGGCCGATAGCACCGGCATGTATATTTTACCTGGAGGGCAGAGTTCATGAAGCATGTGTTGCCTAGATTGCTGAGACCACACAGGCCAGGCTGAGATTGTGACTCCCGGTAGTTGTAGGAGCTGCTGTACGAATTGTAGCCACCCAATCTATTAGGAGGGGAGGGGGGTGGGGGGGAAGAAAGACAACAAAACCTTTTAAATACATAAAAACTAGTTGAGTTGGGTTTTTGAGGCACCTCAACATGCGAGTCTAATTTGGGTATGATTGTTACATTCATATGACATTTTTGTAAAAATAAAAAAATAGGGCCTGCCCACACATTTTTAAGGCAATTACAGGCAAACGATATAGAGTATCAAAACCCTGTCTGACGGTCATTGTAACATGACTCACGACGAGACCATTCATGTTTAATTTAATTTGGAGACAAAGAAAATAAGCTTATTTGGAACCATGGAAATAAACATTATTTTCATCCACTCTTAAGTGAATTTGAAGGTAATGACAACAAATTAGGAGAAAGGTGAAAAAGAAGTTACTTTACTCAAGATAAAAGTGGAAAAAACTTAAGTCAGGTTGTAATTGACAATTTTGTGAAATAAAGAAATACGCTGTGCAAATACTCTGCTCTCGATGTGAGAACAGAGAAGTCTGTCCGTCAACACCAAGGACGAGACCTTCTGGCCTGCCGAGTGCGAGCCAGGGACGGTATTTCATCTGATTAAAGGAGTCTTACCGGTTGCCAGAAGTGCTGTTGTTCAGTGTGTAACTGGAGTTACTGCTGTTATCTCCATTGGTTACGGTCGAGGAGATCGTCGCTGAAGAGTTGGAGGAGAGTTTAGGGGAGGTAGTGAAAGTCCTGGACGTGGCAGCGCTGGATCTGATAAATGTGAGCAAAAGTACAGCAAGGTTTCAGGCAAACGTTACAGAGTGAGGTCAGGGTTTCACTGCCATGTTTAAATAAACTTATACACATAAATAAATATTACATACACAAAATGTATATATATATTATTATGTTTGTTATGGGCAACAGAATGAGGTTCAGAAACAGGACAACCATTATCTTGTCTTGATAACTAAAAGACCCAGCACACCAAGCCGCCAAACTAACAGTGATTGATCATATGGCTTTGAGTCCCCTCACATCTCTGGTAAAGGCCAAGCTGGAGCGCACTGCAATCAGTGTCTGCTTCAGGGAATTCAATCCCAATACCAGTAGGTGGCAGTAGGCCGTCTTCTACCAGTAGGTGGCAGTAGGCAGTCTTCCTGGCATACCCATTAGAGTAAGGGATGTGAATCTTTTGAGTCAGAACTATTCATAATTCAAAAATGTATTCTCGATTCAAACCCATTCCCAATCCTACCTGCTCATCCTTTATGGCCAATGTCAATATTAGTTGGCTTGCAAATTATATACATAAGAAAAACTTGATTCAATTAAGGAATCGAACCTGGAACAACTAACCATTCAGCTATGCCGCCCCGAATCAAACCCTAACATGCAGAAGAGGCAAACTCCAAAGCCGAGATGACCAAGGGCCATTTCTCAATACCAACAGCACAAACAACAGACTTGTCCTTGGGAAGAATGTCCTTATCAAGTTAAAATGTGGTTAACTCTCAAGAATGTCATTTAGTGTTGCCATTGACAGATATTACGATAAATGTCTGGCCGAATACTTAAATAAATAACATTATAGTAACAAATTAAATACAAACGGATTCAATCCGGCCGGGGTGTTGGGGTTTCCCATTCATTATTGTCATCCCAACACAGACACTCCGATGACTGACAGAATGAATAAACAAACTTGAACGTGTCATGGTCAAATATCACACATCCTCGTCTTCACAACATGTGTGACCTGCGACCAAGCTGGACTTTGATGCATATGGCCTTTCTCCAAGTTTTGGCAACAAGCTGTTGTGGCAAGATAGCCAAATCTATGTTTTGAATAATAGAAATAAAATTGCCAAGAAGAATGAACACTGATTACGTTCCGCATATATGTAGTTTGCCAACACTTTTGAAGCAGAACAGAGGTGGGAAGCTTGTAGACGTGTTTAACTCGTTTTACTTTCACCCTTATGTTGGCAATTAAAGATCAGGAAGTAAACAAAGCCATAAATTATACGGTCATCTATGAATGTTTCCAGAAGATTACAGCTCAATGTGTATTTGCTTCTTAACCATCACCAACAACTTCAAAGTACGGTAGGTTTATGTAGCAATTTAACCACTATTGGCTCAAGAAGACACAGCTGGTTAAATGTGCATAAAGTGGTTTCCTTAACGTTACCCATGAGTTTCATATATTCTCTAAACATGCTTGGATGGCGTTACTCACTGAGCCACCATTTTCACGGTACTCTCATATCAACATTTCATTCATCTGCGTTATACAGTATGTCGATGGCTTCCTTCTGGTCACTTTTGTTTTGTGACTTTTCGTGATGCTTCGCGCTAATAGATTAGCTATTTTCACTACTTATTTGTTCTCTAATTTATGGCATTTCTTGGATTTATTTTATTTATTATTATTTAATTGCTTTGAAAATAAATGTTTTTCGAAAGGAATGAAAATACACCGCACAGGCGCACACTACATCTGCTAACCTTCTTCAGGCATAAAGATGCCTGAAGGTCCAGTCCGGAGGGACCGAAACGGTGCCTTATTAAAATAAAGAAAATAATAAAATAAAATAAAACGAGCAGATACGGGTGCATTTTCATTCCTTTCATTGATGTCCTGTGCATACGCCTGATTTCTAGGTGTGCGAAAGCTTTTTCCTACAATGGGAATGTATTTTGAAATAATATCAAAAGCAAAAAATAAAGAGATGTGTCCACAACCGACAAATGGGTCTCCGAGTCCCGACCCAGTGTTTGGGAGCCAGTGCACTAGAATAGAAGAACTACAAGGGCCACAGATGCTCATAGACGGCTGGTGTCGGCTTGGTGTGTCAGGGCCTTCTTTTTAAATGTTTTTTTGCGGCTTTCGCCTTTTTTTATAGGAGGGACAGACAGTAGGCCGACAGGAAATGGGGGAGAGAGATGGGGGAGTGACATGCAGTAAAGGCCGTCGGGATCGGGAGTCGAACCCGCGGCACACTGCCGGCCAAGGTGCCTGGACCGCTGAGCTACCGCCCAGGCCCGTCAGGGCCTTCTGATCTAGACCAGGAGTTTGGCTTACTTGGGATGGGAGGCTTGTCTGGGCCACGTGCCGTCCTCGTTCTTCCGTTCAATCACAAGCACCTGAGAGAGACAAGCAGGGGAGATTAAAGTCATTCCGACTTTCTTACTTAATTACAGGATCAGATTTGAAATGAATATGAGCTGGGGATGGGGACTACCAGGCAAAAAGCTATAAGGCTCATACCGTAGGTACATTTTAGATGTGGCTGGCAGGTCTGCTAAGCGCTAATAGTTTCAAAATGTTTTACATTACTCGGAAGTCGGAATGTCCCCGATCTCATGTTGGTAAAGGTTTTACAGTATAGTCAAAATGGGTTCAATATAATCAATAATGTATATGAAACAGACACTCCCGTTTACATCCATCATTAATACATTGTGTGAGAACTAGAGGATTGATTTGCTTGGGATTCTCGGAAACAAAGATCAGAGGTTATTTGAGCGATATCGCTGTACTTTTACCTGTCCTTGGAACAGACCAGCATCCTGCACAGTGCTGTCTGGTTTGTTCAGCTGCTCGTACGTGTTGCTCATGTATTTGTTCCACAGCCGCGTCTCCTTCTCTGACGGAATTTCAAAAAGCGACCTCATCTCCTTCTCTATGGTATCTGAAGGGGAACAAATCCATAACATTGTTACTAAACACAACTGATTTGTAACATTGTCGTTACAAAACAACTGATGCCCAAACAACTTTTGTTGTGGAAATGACCGGATACAGTAGGTGGGCTTTAAACCAAATCTGAGCACAGTGCAGTTAAAAACTAGCGAAGTAAAAAGAAAAGGCCAATTGTGTTCGACGTGTAGATGCTTGACAAAGACGGATGCACCACGATGCATTTGCAACAACAAATGACAATTATGATAGAATCATTATCTCTCTCTGTACAGTCAACCATTTCCATCAAGGAAAATCGACTAAACTGTCCCACCACAGAATAAAGTTTAATAATTACTAATAATATGGGAACAATATGAACCAGGGCAATTTTAATGCAGTCACGGCAGTGGAGCTACCCTTCATTGATTAAAAAGGTAACATTCCCCGGCGGTGACGGAGACGCGACGCTGACTCGCCCGGTGGAGCCCTGGTGTAAAGCCTCAACAACCACACCAATGATTCGCCATGCAACTCTTTGCAACCATTATCCCCTATGGCAGTTGCAAGGAGTTGCACTGGTGTGGTTGACCAGAATTGACTTTAAAACCGTTATGTTGCAAGGAGTTGCAACTGGTGTAGTTTGGGCTTAAAATAGGCTTCAGGTCTCTACTTTCTATACTACTAGTAGGTGCACTATAACCCAGGGTCCATTTGGAGCAATGTAGGCATCAAGTAGATGCTCTTAATAAAGCAGAGCGACTTACAGTAAGCAAGAACACATAAACACATAAATAAAATACATAGAAATAGTCATCGAAAATCACAAGTAAATAACTAAAAGTAGAATGCCTGTACAATGAAACTATATGTATACACTATAGAATGGTAAGTCTACATAATATGCCATCTAAATTACATAGTTTTAGCATTTGCATATATCTGCAAGGTCGTCGAGCTAGGGCAAGTGCTACGGAACCCCCTATAGGAATTGGACACCATTAAGGAATCAAAGAGTGAATCGTTAAAATCCTTAAGGAATCAAAGAGCGAATCGTTAAAATCCTTAAGGAATCAAAGAGCGAATCGTTAAAATCCTTAAGGATCCATACGTAATAGTAACTCACCTATAGTGTCAGCTTTACTGAAATGACGCGTTACCACATTGTCCATGTTGTCATTCTCACACAAGTTCAGTTCCAACAAGTAGACCTCCACTTTGCAATGCTTGACAAACATACCGTGTTCAACCACCTAGGGACAAAAAAAACAAACAAAAAAACAACTTTGTTAACAGAATTAGAAGTCCGCATCAGACGAATAGTTCAAAAAGTGAGATGTCTTATGTGGCATTACCTTCCTGACGATGGCTCTCTGGCCCTCAAGACAACCATACCAGCTGACCAGCTTGTTCCACGCTTCAGTGGGAACTAGGACATAGTCCAGCTCATCTATAAGGTGCTCTTTCAGGACTTGGGTCTCATGGTCTATAGGAGAGAACACAAAAATGGTGCATTTGTATCTTTGTGATCCTCATACAGACGTCTCAAACATGCTATAATTAATAGTAACAAAGATATTTGAGTATTTAATCCAGGGGTAGGCAACGTTAGGCACAGGTGCTGCCATCATTGGCACAGGGCACACTGACATAAAGTGACAGAGTCCTCTGACATCTGTATGCCAATTACATCTTCCATGCACATCATTCTACATTGATTCAAACTCTGAACTTTGACTAGGGAGGTGGTCTTGGAGACAGGTGGGGTTATTGCCTAGTCTTTAGATCATTACAATGTCCTGATGAGAAAGAAAATAGTTCAGAATAATAAATAAAAACTTTGTTATATTTATGGACAATCAAAAACAGTTGGAAATATTTTAATCATTAATGCCATGCTCACAATCAAGAAAATAAAAACATGGAACTGCATGTCATGTCAAGAAAGGTTGCCGACCCCTGATTTAACCTCTCAACTCAAGGTTTACCTGAGAACAGTCCAGAGTTATCAATAGGTCCGGGATAGAGGCTTTGCTCTCCGACATTGTACATGTCCCAACTGTCAAATCCCACATATTTCTTCCACTGTTTGAACCACCGACTATCTATCAAGTACCTGGAAAGAAGAAGTGCTCAGGTTGGTAACAGTGAAAGTTAACAGTTAATACAAACTACTTCCATGTTTTCTCATTGATTGATTGATTGATTGATTGATTGATTGATTGATTGAAATATTTATTAACAGTTTGTAGAATTTACAGTACATTTTAAGCACAAACTCAATACAAAAGACTGTCAACTGTGAGTGGACGACCCAATTAAGCATTACACTTGTTTACAACAGGGTCCACATTGTTCAATTCATCAAAACAAAAACTCATTAGGCTTATGTGATCAATCACTGGCACATTTCATTTTATTTGTAACAGTTAGGGTTAGTTTTTGTTTTGGGGACTCTTTCTACCTTATTTGAATATAAAGATATGGGAATTTAATGGAATACATATTTGGAAGTGTTACTCTATAATGCAATATTGCAACATACAGTAACTAACATGAACATTGTTGCCCTTCTGCCAGGAAAGTACATTATGCAACAACAAACAAACTGTGACGTGCCCTGCCTGTGTCGCATTAACAGATATAGCAACAGCAAGCTAGACTGCCTTTAATCTCTTCACAAGTGAGAATCTTTTCCACAGCGTTGCTTTCATGACTCTAAAGTTCATGTCTACGAGATCCCCTTCCTTCCCTACCTCAGTCTGACTGAAATACCCACCCAACTCACTGCATTCTTTGTTTGTGAACGATGCCCTACTCAGGCCACTGCCCCTTCACACAGTCTGTTATGAACCCAATTCTAGGTCAAATATGGTCTATTTAAGACACTATGTGTAACAAATTAGCCACATTGCTAGTAGGTTGCTAATCAAATCAGATGGGCCAGTACATGTCACTCTCTGGGGTTTCTAAATTCTGATACAGAGGCCGGTCAGATTGCTCACTATCTCGCCTTCATAAGTTTGTATGTCAACATTAGCCCGTTGTTGTTAACATTGACTGAAATTAACAAGTGTTATTTTCTGTTTCATTCATCCCAGCCAGGCCGGTGTGATCTTCACTTTAAATAGGATAAACAATAACTTCCCTCACAAACAATACGCCAGCTAACGCCAATTAGCTACAAGCTATATAAACCAAGTTACTAAAGGTAGCTTGGAAACTTCACATATTTAGTTTCGCTTTCATTTCCTGATGATTAACGTTAGTTGGGTGGAGGAAACTGGTTTACAAACATGGCTTCATTTGAAAACGGGCCTTTTAAGCCGAGTAACGTTAGCTAGTAGCAAACACATTAGCTCATGTTTTTAGTTGTCATCATAATAAATACACTAGTGAAGCCCATGCTAATACTGGGTGGTTAGTCAGCCGGGTGTCTCGGCCCGCACACACTAGTGACACAGTGGGTCCCTGTTGTTTGTAACGTGTGTTGACGGTCCCACACAAACATAGAGCTAACGACAACACATTCCACTTGTGAAATCATTGCATGAGTTGGCCTGTCTGATAGCTTCGGTGGCTAGCCGTTAGCATTTCCTGTTTGTGTGAGGAGCAGAGAGGAGAGGGAGGGCTGACGTTTATTATTTAGCCCCGGTAGTTGCCGAGCCCTTAGCTTACCATTCGTCGCCTTTTCGCAGAGTAGTTTTGAGAAGTGACCCCACGGTCTGTTTCTGGTTTTCGGTCGAAGGTGTCGGTATCTGAGCGGTCACCACCGCCGGCTCCGAGTCGGAGTCGGCCGCGCTACCCGACTCGGGTCCGCCTCCCTCGGCCATCATGCAGAGAGTGTACCGGTGTCGTCGTGAACGCGCGGCTGAAGAGCCTCTTGAACGAGCTTAACGTCGACGACACTGGGACGGTTCTTCTTCTGTTGGTCACCAATGCAGCCCAGTCCTCCACGGCCACTGCCCCCTGGCGTGTTGTTGTTTTTTTGTTTTTTTGACCAAAAGTTCTCAAACTTTTTGATGTCAAAGGTCATACATCCTGTTGTCACACGTTTTTTTGGGCCGAACAAATAATTAGAAGGAAGAAAAACAACAACAAAAAGGGAGTGTGACAGTACAGTGACAGTACAGTACAGTAGGCCTACAGTACAGTAGAGGGACCCCCTGGGGACCCCCACATGGTAACTCTGTCATTTCTCTACCGGTTCGGACGCTGGGCGGCTCGCCGAAACCGGGCCCGGCACCCTGGGCTCGATACTGTGGGTCTGGAAGTTCCGGGGGACCCCCACGAGAGAATTCTGTCATTTCTCGACCGTTTCGGACGCGGGGCAGTTCGCCGGAACCATGGCCGGAACCTACCGGGCCAGCACCCTGGGCGCGTTCCTGGGGGTCTGGATGTTCGGGTGACCCCCACACAGAACCGCTTATGACGCGGGTATGATGGAGTGGAGAGATCGCTGTGTGTCACCGGAGCGACCCGGGAGTACGAGGGAGGGGGTTCAGACGGGAGTGTATCAGTGTCCCACAAGTCCGTGCAGCAGATTCTGCGGGGCTGGAGGCATTTGAATCGGAGAAGGAATCATCAGAGGATGAAAGAAGTAATTTGGAGGATCCAAGAGCTAATGGAAATACAAAGAAAAGAAAGAAAGGTGGAGATTCAGAGAGTGACGAAGATATCGGAAGATATGTGGTCGGGATGAGTTCGGACACACAAACCGACGGGCTTTTTAGTGAGCCTCAAGCGGTGGGAAAGTTTGTGGAGAGAAAGGTTGGCAGCATGAAGTCTGTGAGGATTACTAGGAGTGGCTTGGTGGTGATTGAGTGCAGGAACCGAGACCAAGCAGAGAAAGCAATAGGAATCATGTACTATAAGGATCACTCAGTGAATACTTTTTACCTGAGAGGAAAGGAAACGAGGGGAGTAATCAGTGGCGTGCCACTATCGATGAAGCCGGAGGATATGGAGATTGAAGGAGTTATTGCGGCTCGCAGGATGACACGATTCAGGGAGGGGAAACGGGAGGACAGCTCGTCAATGTGTCTTACATTTCAGGGTGATGTTTTGCCAGAGCGGGTATATGTTGAGTACACTAGCTTCCGTGTTAGGCCTTTTGAAAGAGCACCACTCAGATGCTATTGCTGCCAAGAGTATGGGCACGTAGCATCTGTGTGTAGGGGAAAGAAAAGATGTGGGAGGTGTGGAAAAGAGAACTGTAAAGGAGAGTGTGAAGAGAAAGAACAGGCAAAGTGCATGCACTGTGGAGGAGAGCATTATGCTGGGTCAGAGAAGTGTGCGAGGAAAGTGAAGGAGGTTAAGATACACAAGATGAAGGCAGAAATGAAAGAAATGTCTTATGTAGAGGTGGTAAAGAGAGTGGAGATGGAGAAGCACAATGAAAAGAGGGAAACAGAAAAAGAGGGAAGGGAAAATGGACATGGCATCTGTATATGTATGGATAAGACCCGGTTCCTGGCTTTGATAGCTATGGTGATAAACTGTGCTGTCGAAATCACAAGGAAGTCGGAAAGAATAAAGATGGTGCTGGAAGCAGCCAGAAGATTCTTGGGTGTGGTGGATGTTACTGGGGAAGATCTGGACGGTGTGCTGAGAGAGGATTTCTCGGCACAACCATCTCAGGCCTTAGGGTCTGGGATGTAGGGAATGGACAGAAACTGGTGGTTACGAACGTAACCCAGGTTATTTAAATAAAACTAGCGAAGCAACTCGCTTAAGGGAGATTGCGCCCTCTGGCGTGATCACAGAAGCATTACATCATACACTCACAAACAATGTAATTGGTTGGGTATGACCACATGGGCGCCTGACCCCTCCCTCTCTCACAGGTATCAGGCGCGTCCTACCATGTTGTCGCCATTCCAAGATAACATTGAAACTTCTCATGAGGCATGCTCACAAGAAGGGCGTTTTTGCGAGTTGCTTCGCTAGTTTTATTTAAATAACCTGGGTTACGTTCGTAACCACCAGTTATTATTAAATTAAAACAGCGCTCAGCAACTCGCTTAAGGGAGACATAATGCACTCCCTTCTTGTTATCACAAAGTCCAGACCCAGAGTCGTAAGGGTCCAGACCCACTGTTTGCAAGGTATATGAGAGTAGAAGATCTACCTCTCACATCAAAAAACCTCCTGACGGTCATCAACACGTCAAAGGTCATCGGAGTGTCAACACATCCCTCCAGGTTCTGACAGTCCATCATAGTTCCATAGAACGAGATTATCAGCACATCCCCTTGCCTACGGCGAGAGGGAGAGAGGAAAAACTGAACCTAGAGCCTGAGGAAACAAGGGACTCTTGTTCCTACTAAGAAGCTACACTCAAGACCGCACGCGCCACTGGCGCTGCTGTCACATCCAGTCTGTAAAAGGTCGCAAAAGTTGAAGAGGACCCCCAACTTGCTGCGGTACACACATCCTGAATGGAAACCCCCTTACAAAGGGCCCAGGATGTCGCCATGCCACGAGTAGAATGCGCCCTCACCCTCAGTGGAGGCTGCAGCCCTTTACTCGAGTACGACCGCTCTATAGCTTCCACTATCCATTGTGAAATCCTCACTTTGGATACAGCCTTTCCCAAAGATCTGGGGCCCCAGGAGACAAACAGTTGTGTCGTCTTCCTGTCAGTCGCTGTCCTATCCATATAGACTCTCAGAGCCCTTACCGGGCACAGAGTATGTCTCCTCTCATCCTCCACAGAGGCAAAAGGAGGCGGACAGAATTCCACCAAGTCCACTGGCACGCGATCGGCCAGTTGGTTCTTGGGCACGAATGCAGGGTTCGTCCGGAGGACCACCCTCGTCCTATTATCAGAGAACCGAGCACACTCCTCGCTCACCGAGAAAGCGTGGATGTCACTGACCCTCTTAGCAGTCACCAGTGCCAACAGCAGTGCCGTCTTTAAAGACAGGAACTGCAGTCCCACTGTCTCCAACGGTTCAAAAGGTGGCCTGGACAGGGAGTCCAACACCAGAGCCAAATCCCACGTAGGGACCACTGACTTAGGTACTTGAAGGAGGCGGGAAGCCCCAGTCATGAACCTACGCACTAAAGGGTGTTTCCAGGCGGTGTCATTGTCAAAACCGACGTGGCAGGCCGAAATGGCCGCCAAGTACACTTTTATAGTGCTGAAAGCCAATCCCTTGTCCATCAAGCTCTGGAGAAAAGTCAAAATGACTCTTACCGACGCCTGAAAAGGGACCGCCCGTTCCCGTAAACACCACTCCTCAAATGCGCGCCACTTCCCATCATAGGCTGTCCTAGTTGACTGGGCTCTAGCGCTCTGAATAGTGTCGATAACACTCTGAGGAAGGCCCTCGGCATCGAGATTCATCCGCTCACGGGCCAGACCCACAGGTCTAGGTCCTCTGGTCGGGGATGAAATATCTCTCCTCCCGCCTGCGTCAGGAGATCCCTGCGTAGCGGAAGCTGCCACGGGTGGTCGTATAGTAGAGGAGTAATCTCTGACCTCCACGAGCCCCATGCTGGCGCCACCAGAATCACCGACAGACCCTCGGTCCTCACCCTCTCCAGGAGGGGAGGGATCAGTGACAGAGGGGGGAAAGCATACAGCCGTCCCCTGGGCCAATCGTGTGACAGAGCATCCAGGCCCAGAGGCGGCGTGCCTGCTATGGAGAAGAACAGCGGACACTTCGCGTTCCCCTCCGAGGCAAAAAGGTCCACCCGTGGCAGACCGAACCTGTCCCAGATCTGAGCAGCTACTGCGTCGTGCAGGGACCACTCTGCGTAGTGGTACCCGCCCCTGGACAGAAGGTCCGCCCCCAGGTTCTGAACCCCCGGGACATGGGAGGCTCTGACCGACCTCAGTCGTTTGTGACACCATAGCGTCAGCCGATGAGCCAGTGCATGCAGCGTGTCGGACCGAAGTCCGCCCTGCTTGTTTATGTAGCACATGGTCGTTGTGTTGTCTGTCCTCACCAGGACATGACACCCTCTGATCAGCGGTTCGAGGTGTCGTAGGGCCAGAAAAACCGCCATCAGCTCCAAATAGTTTATGTGCGCCGCCTTCTGACTGGCGTGCCACACCCCCCTGGCAGCTCTGCCTTCGTGGGTGGCCCCCCAGCCCATCAGGCTGGCGTCCGTGGTGATTATCTTCCTCGAGACTACTAGACCCATGGTCACGCCCTCGGAAAGAAAACACCTGTCTTTCCACCGTAGTAGAGCCAAAGTACATTCTCGTTGTACTATGACTGAACGATGTTGATGGTGCTCCGGTATCCTCAGTGACCGCATCCATCTCTGAAAGGGTCTCATGTATAACCTGCCTAGCCGTATAACGGTTAAGGCCGCCGCCATGAGACCAGCCATCCTTTTGCACGTCCGGAACGGGACCCTGCGTCCCACTCGGAACAGTGAAGCACACGCCATGACTGAGTTCACTCTCTCCTCTGACAGGCGAGCTGTGAACGATACCGAGTTCAGTGTCATGCCTATGAAGTCTATAGACCTCGTCGGCATTAATACGCTCTTCTCGTAATTTATGTTGAAACCCAATGAAATAAGGTGACTCACCACCCATTCGGTGTGTAGTTCCGCCTGTTGTTGTGAGTCCGACATGGTGACCCAGTCGTCTATGTAACATGCAATGCGGATCCCCCGCTGTCTCAGGGGGGCAATTGCTGCTTGCGTGCATTTCACGAAAACCCTGGGACTCAGGGACATTCCAAAAGGTAGGACTAGGTATTCGTAAACCCGTCCCTCGTACCCGAAACGCAGGAACTTCCTGTGTGGTGGGTAGATTGGAATGTGGAAATAAGCGTCCTTGAGGTCTATACTGGTGTAATAGTCTCCCTGACGCATCATGCGCAACAGCGCCGCATTTGTCAACATCTTGAAACGGAATCTCTTGAGGTATTTGTTTAGAGCACGTAAGTCCAGTATAGGACGCATGCCCCCCCCTTTCTTTTTCACCAGAAAATACCTCGAGTAGAATCCGTTCATGCTCTGGTCCGGCGTCACTTCTTGAATAGCTCTTTTGTCCAATAAGGAGAGTATTTCCTCCCGTAGGATGACGGCTGCCTGCCCATTCGCTTGAGAGAAAATTATTTTCTCGAACGTGGGAGGCTCCGCGGAGAATTGCAGTTTGTAGCCTTTCAAAATGGTCTTTAGGACCCAGGGGTGTGCTCTGCATTCTTCCCATTTTGGAAAGCACCGAGCAAGCGGGCTCAGCGTCACTGTACCGCTTTGTGGTAGAGTGGCGCCCTCCAACGGCCGGGCGGGGTTTTTCCCTAGCTTCCCTCGATCGGAGAACGTCCGTGGAAGGTTGCTGCCCTCTACTGGGCTGAGGCCAGCGACAAGGCCCAAAGGCCTTGCTACTGAAGCCTCGGGATAAATTTTGCCGTGGCGGCCCCGTCGAACAGCAACAAGGCCCAAAGGCCTTGCTACTGAAGCCTCGGGATAAATTTTGGCGTGGTGGCCCCGTCGAACAGCAACAAGGCTCGAAAGCCTTGTCGCCGAGACTATGCTTTGTTCTACTGTCGCGGGACGCTTTAGCGTACAACCGTGCAGTAGACTCATACCCTTCATGTTCTGGCAATGATACAACATTTTTCGTTTCACACAAATCTTTATTGTATTTACGGGAGCAGGAGGGAATACAGTATTCTGCATAGTTACCCTTGGAACATTTGCAACAACAACACTGTGGAAAAGTGCATGACACGCGACATTTTTCGCTAAAACGTCCTGTTCTGTCAACCTTCTCTTTTTTCTCTCCGGCGGCGTGAAGCCCGTGGCTACTCCGCAGAGTCCCGTGCCCAGAACGTGGGGTAGATGGGAGACATCGTCCGTTGTCCCCCGGAGGCGCCGCTGATTGTTATTTACGCTGCTGGCTGTTGCCAGCCTGCTTATTGCCTCCTCCGCGGCGCTGCTGCCCGGCGCCCGGTGAGGCCGACGGCTTTCTGAAGCCCTTGTCCTTCTTGTTGGGCCTGTGGCGACCCGCTGATGTAGAGGGGGCCCTTCCCGCCTCGGGGGCCTTGAAGACGGGTCTGGACTCACGATCGTATGACCTCTTCTTGTCGCGGTCGTAAGTCCGGCCAGCAGGCGATTTGAAAGGCGGCTTCTTGGGCTCCGTAGGGAGGTAGGCGTCGAGCGCCTCGTCCTTGGTCTTATCCGTCTCCAGGCGGGCCGTCAGGTTGGCCATGGTCCCCGAGAACAGGTTGTCCTGGACCAGCGGCTGATCCAGAATAACGTTCCTCTCTGCTGTGGTGAGCTGCGGAGAATAGTTGAGCCAACGGAACCTTTCTAGGATGACGATGCCAGCCATGGCCTGGCCAGTCAGACCAACGTTGTACTTAGTGAGGCGCATGATTTCTTTATGAATGCGTCTCAGCTCTGCCATGTTGTCCGGTGTCGGAGCGTCTCCTACTTTCTTCAGAATGTAGGTGGCCGATCCCTGGAGTAGGGATATTGCGTTCATGGCCTTGGCCGTCTTGGTCAGGGACTTGTATGTCTTCTTAGCGACAGCGGACATGTCCTTGTCGATGGGGAGGACAAATGTAGGGTCCTCCTTTTGAGACGCTATTTTCCCGCGGAGGAGATGTCTAGCCACTCTTTTATCCATCGGCGGCACGGCCTCCAAACCGGCGTCTTTCATTCCTGCGCAGTCCAGGTCTCTTTTATGTTCGGGGGGGAAAGTGAAAGAGCTGGGGGCTTGCCAGGATAGCCCGAGTATGCGATCGAAGCCTTTGGCTAGCGGGAGCAGCTGTCTCTGGCGAGGTTTTTCTTCCTCGTCGTTGAGTTCGTCCCACAATGTGCCGTCCTCCGCCACTTGTGGGGCTTCCTCAGCAGGCCATTTCAGCTTGCACCTCACCGTGGCTTTTTTGAAAACCTCCATGAGACTGGAGGCGTCCATGGCTAGTGGCGCACTCGGGGGTTGTGCTTCGGTGGGGGCCGTAGCCTCGGCTCGTGGCTTAGCCGCGGTGTCAGTCGGAGGTGCGGTGTTAGTTTTAGCTGCGGAGCGCCCCTCCATTCCGGCCAGGAGGGTAGCTCTGAGCCGCTTCTCTTCCCGAGACGCGGCCTCCGCCGCCTCCTCGTCACCGTCGGAGTCAGAGGATCCCGTGTCAGACCCCGAGCAGTCGGATCTGTTACACGTGGAGCCTGAACTCTCGCCGTCGTCCTCGCCCTCCTCCTCCTCTCCCATGGACTCCCCTGCGTCGTGAGCGGCGTCGGGTTGTCTCCTCTTCGGCTTTGGCGGGCCCTCCGAGGGCCTCGCTCGCTGGCGGGGGGGGGAGTGGTCGAGGTCCGCTGCTCCATCGTCGGGGACTGCGGCCGAGGCTTCAGTGCTTGCTCGACCGGTTCCCTCGGCGGTAGGAGGGTCAGCGTAGTCACTTTCAGAGTAGCGGGAAGGGGAGCGAGCGTGCCTCTCACGCTCCTTTGCGAGCCCCTCCATGTCCCGCACGTGGTCGCGAAGCCAGGCCTCACTGCGTGACGTGAAGCAGGCTTCAGCCCTGACTAGCCTACGGGCTAACCGGGGCTTGGGGATGTCGGTGCAGATAGAGCATTGCCCAGGATTGTGGACGGCGTCCACGGCATGCTCTAAACCGAGGCACTTCACGCATTCCTCGTGTGCGTCCTCCCCAGACATCCATCTCGGACAGTTCTCACAGTGCTTCTGTGGAACCGGGGCCGCGGCGTCGGATTTAGCCTTCCGTCGACGACGCCGGGACGCCGATTTGGATGCAGGAACAGCATCAGACATGGCTCTTCGCAGGCCGCTGCCGTTGCTGGGCTATCAAATGGCAACGTTCCCCGTCTCCAAGTGATAGTAGTAGAACTAATTCGAGCAATTTCCCAAAGCCACGAAATTAGTGTAGTAGTAGTAGTAGTTCGTTTTCGTAAACCGCAAAGTAGAAGCTGTTCTCAGTGTTGTTTGTGGTGCCAAGATCCCCTCTTGTCCGGTAAACGTTACTTAAGAAAGCTCTAGACTTTGTAGCATGCTCCTTCTCACGTGAGAAGATTCAATAGAATGGCGACAACATGGTAGGACGCGCCTGATACCTGTGAGAGAGGGAGGGGTCAGGCGCCCATGTGGTCATACCCAACCAATTACATTGTTTGTGAGTGTATGATGTAATGCTTCTGTGATCACGCCAGAGGGCGCAATCTCCCTTAAGCGAGTTGCTGAGCGCTGTTTTAATTTAATAATAACTGAAGGGGAGCTAGTTGGGGGTTTGATTTATTAAATTTTATTTTCGATACAAAGTTTACACACAATTCCAGTTGGTGGTGGTAATGCACCTTTATAGGCATGCCAACCGCCATTAAACCCGAAAGAAGAAGAAGACCCCCACACAGAGTTGCACCACTCACTTCACACAGGTGTGATTTTGTGTTGTGTGATGCATGTGTTGCTCAACAAGTCTTTTCTAGTTTTGGAAAAAGTACTTTAAATGTTTTACTTAAAGGACAACTTTGTTTTTTCCCAACCAAGGGTCATGTTTTAGGTTAGTAAAAGATGAGTGTTAATTTCTTTCGATTTGCTGCTTTCTTTCGTTTTAGCAATTTTTGACAGGGGGGTGGGGGCATTCGAACAAGTGGCTTTTATGTATTTTTAACAAAAATGTATGGTGATTTCTTTGTTTATACTATAGTCCTATAGACCCCATGAAATTACATCTGTCCACAAAAGATCACATGATCTATTGAATGTGAAGAGGGAGGTACTAGGGGGCTGCCATACAGCGCAGGCACACCTATAGGATTCCATGCACGGCCAACAGCCGCTGTCTGCCGGCGCCTCTGTGTGGTTTGTAGACAGCTGGTGGATGGAAATGAAGCTCCACCCACGCAGCAGAATGCCACTGGGGCAAGCTTTTCCGGGAATCTGGTCGACGCGGCAATCTGCCACATGAGTGGAGCTTAATTTCCATCCACCAACTGTCTAAAAACCTGGAAGAGACGCTGGCAGACAGCGGCTTTTGTCCGCGGCCCGCGCATGGAATCCTAGGTGTGCTTTGCATCCATACTTTGTGTCATAGGCTTAATCATCATCAATTTGTCACGTCCTCCTCCTCCGCCTCCTCTGTGACCCCTTTTCCACCGGTTGGTTCCCAATGTGAACCGGTTCAGTTCTTTTTGGTTTTTAGTCCATGAGCCAGAGCTCCAAAATTGGTGGGAAAACTATACCTTATATTAAATTGTTTATAGGATCAATACAAGTAAATTATACATGATAACCCTTCCACAGTAGTAGCTTTATCCTATTTTCGATTATTTAGCATATTTTCCTATTTGCATATTTAAAAATGTTAAATTTGTAATACTATAAATCATTGACTTTGTGTAAGTACTCAATTGGGGAAAATGTCATGGTGACAATAATCTAATATAGGTATAGTTTTGCTCCACTCAATTCATGATTAACGTTTCAATTTTGGTGCTCTGGCTCATGGACTAAAAACCAAAAAGAACTGAACCGGTTCCCATTGGGCACCAACCGGTGGAAAAGGGGCCTGTGTGTGTGTGTGTGTGTGTGTGTGTGTGTGTGTGAGAGACTCTGTACACACACACACACACACACACACATATACATACAGTGTATAAAAATCCATGTACCGGTAATATACACAGATATGCATCTATGTACATAGATCTGGTCTGGCTGTAAAATCCAATGGCACTCTCTAGTGGCACCTATTGTAAACACCTGTTGGCTTGTAAAAAACTGTGGAGTTGACTTATGCCCACTTTAGGTTATACAACACAGACACCATGCAGCGCATATAGTTCATACTTCCTATAGTTTATGCATAGCAATCAACAGAACTGCAATGCTTGTCAATACATAATACACATACTGTGCACTAGACTAGCCCATAGCTGTGACCTCCACCGTAGATCCACAGCAAGACAGGGGGGGTTCACAAACAAACAAAAGTTTGTTTTGCAAGAAAAAGAAACATGTATTGTTATACGTATACATCACCGTTGTTTCCCCCTCCTGTAATGTCTGTGCTAAACCGGGGTTCCTTTTTATTCATGTTTTAAAGAAAAAGGTTGATCACAAAAAACAAATGTTGCTTTAAGTTGCAGCTAAAATGTATTATCAAGCACACCGAAGCACTGAAAGGAACGTCCTATTGCACACAGCAATGTATGGTTCTTATGGTTCCCGAGACAAAGGGCAGGATTATCCACATAAGGCATCGCATGAGTGCCCTGGGGCACCAGCCAAATACGGGACATGAAAACGATGAAGACAATATGACTACTAGACCTTGACTTTTAAAACATTTGGAATATGTTCTATATATAAAGAGTTTCTGAGTTCCACCCAGTCAGATGAAGATATGAATAATCATGTGAACGAAGGTGCACTGAAATTAAAGGTAAAACAGTATTATGTAGTCAAACAAGACTTTATACAAAACACAGGGAATAGTTACAAAATAAACTGTCTAAATAAATATTTCAAAAACACAATAACTGTAACAACTACACATTTTCCTTTGCCAGAACCCAGCAAGTTTTAAGTACAGGTCCATCAGTCAATCGGGTGACATGAAGCAGCTGCTCTGTTTATGAACTGACACGGGACTGATGGAAGGATTGTGGAAGTGCAATGAAATAATCATCACTTTCATAAACACAGCTATGTAAAATGACAGTAATTGTATCTTGTTTTTTTTACAAGACATCTGAATACAACGGTAATAACCCATAAAAGAGCATGAGTTAAAATAGAAAACACTAGTTCACATACTGTATAGCTCATCACCTAATGGCATGTTAATAGTAACGGTAGCATATAAATACAAGCTATTGATAATGCATTCCAACAAGCAAAAAATATGTCTTTCATTTTGTTTTACTTTTCCATGATACTTTTGTCAAATTGTCAAAGTTATGCCTTCTAACTTGTTATGTCTCCTAATAGACAACAGAACCAGTGTATATAGTTTAGCTGAAATTTCATTGCAAGCAGACCTGACCTGATGCTTAAACGCGAGGACGATTGTATGAGTGAGTGTAAACTTTGCATATCGTGAAAGGATTAGCCTCATTTCTACACAATTCGTCTCAAAAAGAGACCCCACCTTGCAATGAACCACAATCAAACCGAAGGCTCATATTAGTCACAGTCTATCAGAACATGCCAGTTGGCAAATCCTTGCTAAACATTCCGTCAAAGTCCAGTTCCCTGCTCATCAACTCCTCTTCAACACTATCCAGAGCCCACTGGTGGTCAGTTAGTTCCAGCGCCTCCCACTCAGCCTAAAATGACAAAACATTAAGAAAGAAATCAATAAAAGAAAGATATTTTTTAACTACCGGTAAATCCTTGTTGCTTACCCTAAAACCTAAAGATAAAATATACGTTATACCTTGAAGGCTTTATTTGTATCTGCAGGCATTGCCATGGCTGCACCACTCATCTGCTCCTGCATGATCCGGGACTGGTCAGCACCTGTGGGCGGGGAATTATGTCAACCAACAGTTTTCTGGGTTGTTTCAGTGGTTTTCAAACATTTTCATGTCAAGGACCCTCAAAAATATATGTAATTGGCCGCTGACCCCCATCTGAAAATATGTAGTTCCAGGGACCCCCCCCCCCCCCCCCCCCCCCCCGAAGCAAAGATTTGAGTTAAAAACGTTCGCTTTGAAAGAATATATATTCAAAGATTTGCGGCATATTTTCACAATTTTTCAAAAATAGCAGACCTACAAGTTCATAGCGTGGCACTCGGTGCCGCGTTATGAGCTTGTAGATCTGCAATTTTTCAATAGCTAAAGTATAACATAATGCTTAAAACACCAAAAGAGGTTCCCGCCCAAAATTGGGTAATTACCTTGGAATTATAAATCAGTGGTGTTCTGAGGTTTGCCGGTCACAGTATAATAACATTAGCATTACATGTTCCTTTTCAGACCGAACAATGTCAATATTAATTAAAGAAGAAAAATGTATTTCCACAAAACCATGAATAACAACACTTAAAACAGCAAGCACTGTATGTAATCAGTTTAGAATGCATCAAAATAGGCATGCATGTCATTGCGCACAGGACGACGGTACGGCACCATTAGCTTTAACTGTGCCCATGTTACTATACACCCAAGGGGACAAAAAAACATGATGGAAATTAGATAAGAATTACCATTATCTTGTCCAAGGATTAATGAATACATGCTCCGCAGTCCAAAGACATTCAAGAAATACCACGATGCCGAGCTTACCCTAGAACAATGCACACACAATACAATACCAAATAAGTATGTAGGTCATTACATTGTGTGTGCGTGCGTGCGTGCGTGCGTGTGTGTGTGTATACAGTAGATAGACAGACAGATAGCCATTAGATAACGTGTTATTTTTTACCAAGACGCATCCAGGGAGAGCAGTTCTATTCCTTGTTGCAACATGGGCTTGAAGCGTAGAGTGAGAGGGAAGGGAACTTTGGCTGTGTAGAACAAAGAAAATGCGATCAGCTTGACACACATTGCAATTTGATACATTGCATACCTCAACAGTATAAAAAACATAATTGGTATTGGTACATTCTATACAGATTTGTTAGGAATGTACTGACATTTTGCATTCACCAACTACTGCACTGTTCTGAAGTATTACAAACCACCTCTGTTGAATTTACAAATTAACTTAATTATAAAATTAACGTTCTAATGTGCTACAGTAAAACAATTTGGTTTCCCCCTCATAGGAATCATTTGGTCATATTCAAGCAGCAGTCCAAACTAGTTGATGACATTTATAGAGGTATAAGTGAATAATAATAATAATAATAATAACAATAAAAGTATATGTATACAAGGACATTACTTGTTACAAATCCTGAAAAGGTCCAATTGATCCAGCCTCCAATAAGGATCATAGGGAGCACATTGGTCACATTGCCTTTCATCATGTCTGTCAGCATACTGGGATCTGTGTAAATAAATGGTAAACAGTGCATTTATATAGTGCTTTTATCCAAAGCTCTTTACATACCGTAGGCACACGTTCATACACCAATGGTGGAGGAAACCATGCAAGGCACCAACCTGCACATCGGGAGCAATTAGGCGTTCAGCATCTTGCTCAAGGAGGACACTTGGACACTAACTCTGGGTGAGCCCGGGATCAAACTCATGAACCTCATGGCTTTATGCACTTTAATGCTAGCATCCCTATTCTGGGGGTAACATTCGTAGAAAATAACAAATATACCAACTCAACAACAGTGTGTTGTGTGAGCCTGTAGATCAGCAGTTTTTTGCCTCAAGTGTTGTTTTTCTTTTTTCTTTTTTAAAGCCGGCGGTTAAAACAAAACTATGAGAGGCAAACGAGTTGAAACCATTGCAGAAATCCAACGGGAGCCGGATTGAGGAAACCGTCGTGTGCACGTCTTTACTATCAATTGAAACAATTCCCTGGAGTTCTGAAGCTGTGACCTGATGGATGAAGCTGTAACAAAGTCGTTTACACTAGAGTTTATCATGGAGAATACTGGACAACTCACCCGGTGAGTTCACCAGGTGAGTTGCCGGTGCTTGCACGTTTTTCCAACCGGAATTTTCACCAGTGAGGGGGATAACTTTGTAATATGCTATTGGCTGTTGCCTGTTTGTATTCTTTTTGGAAAAATATAAAAAGATACTCCTGTGGAAAGGCTATATTATTTATATTTATTTACTTATATTGACCCTATAAACAATTTAGTATTATTTAGTATTATGTAAGGTTTTGCCCACTCAAATGGTACCTCGTCAGATAATCCCCACATATCCTACAACAACTTCTGTGAACAGACTTCACTGTAGTAGCTTTTCATAAATTATATTTCTACTTGTCTGCTGTCTGCTGTCATGAAAGTTTATAGTTAGAGAAATTCAAAGTCCAGCCGTCTGCTGTCCAGCCTCTCCCACCCCTCAATGGGGAAAATTCTGGGAGGAAAACAGAAACGGGGTGAGTTGTCTTGTTACCATCATGGATAGTCCAAGACTTCCTAATAAGCGGGCCGGACAAAGACGTCATGTGGGCAAAGAGGCATCTGGACAGTATCACAGATGTTGCATGCCACGTTCAGAATGCTGCCGAGTCAGTTCTTGTTCCAGACATTTAGATTGTTAAACCAGGTTATCATGAGTCAGATAACACACACACACACACACACATGAAATCTGCTGCGCTTCCTTAACCAACACAACCGCCGTTTCAAATGTCAACTGTCCCATTTATGCTGACATAGTATACAGTATGTCAGACTCAGCAGTATAGTTATTGGATGATCAGAAGAGTAATCTTTATTGTCACATCACCGATTTACGGGTGTAACGAAGTGGTGACTGACATTTTTTGCGTGTGTGCTGTGTAGCAGCAGGTGATGTATATCATTATAAAGTAGGCTATATGATATAAATGTATATCTAAATGCAAGTGTGTGTGTGTGTGTGTGTGTGTGTGACGTGTGTGTGTGTGTGTGTGTGTGTGTGTGTGTGCGTGTGTGTGTCTTGCGCAGAACTCGAGGGCCTTCTGACCGACCGACTTCAAACACATAGTCACAACAAAAGTCAAGCACACTGGTTAGAACTGCTAATGCATCTGGGATACTAGGGTGGGTAAGACAGGTCTGGTTCCACACTGTTAGGAGAAATGTTTTAGCTTGACACTCAGCCTGAATTTTCAGTTTGTTTCACTTAATTATTCATGTATTAGTTTTAATTGGCGTGACTAGCGATTCAGAGCTGGAGCCAGGCTATAAGAAATGTTTGAGTTTTTCATGATAACCAGAAAGAATATTACCTGTCATTGGAGAGGGAGGGACGACATTTCTTTTGGTCTTCTTGAAGAATCCATCTTCTTGATTATTGAAGTAGAACTTCCTCATCAAGAAAGACTAAAATGGAAAGACATAAAATAACAAAGTAATAAATACAGTAACAAAAATGAATATAACATAAGAAATCCAGTTCTTGACTTCACTGTACAGGACTTACTGTATATTTGAAATACTTGGAGAAAATAAATTTAAATGAAGTGCAATGTAATTTGAATTCATCCAGAAAAATTACCTGTTTGGGAATGTATTTCCCATTTTCTCTGAGAATTCTGCTCCTGATCAGCACCTGGCTGGATATTGAAATAAATAAATAAATGTGTTTTTAAGACATTGTGATCTCTCCAGTACTACGTAATTTGCATGTTGTACATTGTAGTCGATTAGCATACCTGTCAGACACCTGTTCTAATGTCAACTTCTTGTCACTTTGAAGAAGAATGGACACATAATGCCGAATGACCCCAACAAGGAATGTAATAAAGACAATGGGCAGCACCACCCAGAGTCGAATATTGGAGTCCAGCAGAAGCTCCGGCTCAGCCATAACTTGTCAGACCTAACAATGAAAGTAGAAAAAAACAATGTGAGAGGTCTGCACTCTGCATGAGAGAAAGAAAGAATGAACGAGATTAATCCACCCACACATACACTGTAAATACAAACTCTGTAGCCTGTGTGCGTTTGTCAGAGTAAATATGTAGATTTGATTCTGATCATTTGTTTTTATTGATTTCTCCCTCTCTTCCCTTTCTCTTATGGAAATGACAAAATCGATGGAGCTTGCACAAAAACGATTTTCACCCACTGAAAAATACTACTAGAAAGGACTGTTATTCAAAGCCTAGGATTAGGACCAGCCACAGTCGTGTCCGATTAGAACTTAAACCGGGATGTCTTTAACTCGTGTGGTTCAGAAGATGGTCTAAGGAAGCTAGTAGAGGTAAGGCCCAGATACCTTGGGGTATGTGCTTGTGTATGAGTGGTGTACGGTACAGAGGTATCTGGGTTGTATGGCCAGATACCCTAGTCCATATCTGGGTTGAGGTGTTCCTCTACTGTCTGAAAGTACAGTCTTGAAGAGGTCTGTGTCCTGTCCTGTCCAGCGTCCAATGTCCAGTGTCCTGTGCTGAGAAGAAGTTGGAGATTCCTCAGTGCGTTGGTTGGAATCTGTTAGATTAGGGGAGGTTTGCCCCTTTTATACTAACGTCATCCTGGTGATGTCAGAGTGATGTGTCGTCATCTCTAATGGTACGTTCAGACAGTGACAGCCGGAATGTAGACGGCACCCGGGTGAGCAGTATGGGTTAGTGCCCCAGCCTGTGTCCTCCGTGAGGAGGAAGCCCCAGAAACCCTCGGTGAGGCCTTTAGGAGGGCCATTCAAGCCGAAAGCGGAGCCTGTAGCATCACCTTCTTGCTCGTCTGGTCCTGGGCCTGGTGAGAGCAGGAGTGGACCTGGTGAGACGTAGGAGGGGCCCCGACAGGAGTCAACCCACAGAGCCTAGTCCTTCCATGTGCCAGAAGCGTACCTCCCAGCCCTGGCAGAGTAGTTCTGGAGTAGTTCCAACAGATTGTGTGGCCATGGTCTTTCCCCAATGGGATTGATCGAGGGTAGTTACTGGGACGCAAATCGGGACTTGATCACCCCGGATACGTCCCAGTTGCATCCATGCAATGTTTTTTGTTATAGATAAACGTGAAAGCCTTCGTAACACCAACTGTTTTACATATGTAAACCTGGCTGTGATGTGACAATAATAATTCTGATTCTTGCCTAGCAATCTCTGATCAGAAATCTAATATTGAGTAAATAATAACTATTCATTCATAACTTATACAGAGTAATGATTAAGAGTTTGGGCCCAAAACTAGGTGTATGAGTGAGTGTGGAGGGAGCATAGATTAGCTAGCTATATGTATGTTCCCTCAGTGTGTTCCCTAAACTGAGGGAACAGCCCATGACAATCCCATGGTATTACCCAAGTAGTTCGCCTGTTTTCTGAGCTTATTAATTTATTGATCGCCGTTAATGGATATAAGTTATAAGGTTATAACGGAATCAATGTGTTGTTACAGTACTGTATAAGGCTGAACACACGGCGATGTCGTTCGTAGAAATAGAAGGATGGGCTCTCTCGGTTAGCTATAGCTAGTTGGCTACCAGGATGTTTCTCACTTCACCCTGTAACCATTGGTAACCACTTAAAACGCCTAATTTCTGTGCAGTAATAGAGTATGTAAAACAATGGAACGGGGTGCAATTATGCTGTTCCAAAGTGACAATTACTGTTTCAATATGACTTGTTTACAAGATCAAATATCAGACAGCAAATTATCACATTTCTTGTCATGTTGGTAAAATTAGCACATATATATAACATTGTTCTGCACATAGAAAGCGTTGTTTCTTCCAAGCATTGGGATGAATAAAGGCTGCATGGTTAGCATTAATTGCACACCAAAAAAAATGTATTTTTCATTGTTTGCAGCAGCAGGCTAATCATAGTTAGCCAACATGGGCTAGCTTGCTTTGCTTCATTGGCATTATTGTGTGTTGCAGGTTGATCGTTGAGTCAGTCTCGTCTCTTACCACACACAGGATTCTGGAAGCGTTGAGGACCAATTTCTTCCTTTTTAATCTCCGTGGTGTAGCAGGCAGCAGAATGTGGAGATATTAATAATACTATCAGCAGCAGTGTGTAATGAACGGCTAAAAGGCTATATGGACCAGATGGTATTAGCAGCTACAGCCATTGTGATCATGGTGATGAAGCTAGCCTGTACTGTAGTGTAGGGGGGCATAGAGTTATAATGGTAGGGGGGGAGGAGGAAAGGAATGATGATGAGGGAAGCACATTTTCTGACGGTTCTCCAGCGGCAGCGTCTAGTGAGCTAATCTAGTGAGCTAATTTAAGACTTCCGGTGGACGATCTCTTCAAAATAAGAGTACCCTCTAGAGTATTGAAAAAAAGTTTAATTTGCACATTAAAACTACAAATTAAGCATTTAAATGATGCTATATGATGCTATAAGACACACATTATGTTTCTGTGTAAGAATAAGTAATTAAATCCTTATAATAATAATAATAAAGTTATCTAAATGGATAAATGCTATTCACTGGAGTGCATGGACTTTATAAAGTGGACACTGGACAAAAGACGGCTCCGCAAGGCAACTATCTGGACATACCCACGCGTTCGGGGAGATGTCCTATACCACACCCCACTCTCCGCTAAGCGGGAGAGGTGTAAAATTCACAGTAGCAGACCTTCTACTGGGGTCAAGGCTGACAAAAAGTACCGTTTCCGGACCCAGAATGGACACTGGACAAAAGACGGCTCCGCGAGGCAACTATCTGGACATACCCACGCGTTCGGGGAGATGTCCTGTACCACACCCCACTCTCCGCTAAGCGGGAGAGGTGTAAAATTCACAGCAGCAGACCTTCTACTGTGGTCAACGCTGAAAAAAGTACCGTTTCCGGACCCAGAATGGACACTGGACAAAGAGGCCTCCGCGAGGCAACTATCTGGACATACCCACACGTTCGGGGAGATGTCCTCTACCACACCACACTCTCCGCTAAGCGGGAGAGGTGTAAAATTCACAGCAGCAGACCTTCTACTGGGGTCAATGCTGACAAAAAGTACCGTTTCCGGACCCAGAATGGACACTGGACAAAGAGGCCTCCGCAAGGCAACTATCTGGACATACCCACGCGTTCGGGGAGATGTCCTATACCACACCCCACTCTCCGCTAAGCGGGAGAGGTGTAAAATTCACAGTAGCAGACCTTCTACTGGGGTCAAGGCTGACAAAAAGTACCGTTTCCGGACCCAGAATGGACACTGGACAAAAGACGGCTCCGCGAGGCAACTATCTGGACATACCCACGCGTTCGGGGAGATGTCCTGTACCACACCCCACTCTCCGCTAAGCGGGAGAGGTGTAAAATTCACAGCAGCAGACCTTCTACTGTGGTCAACGCTGAAAAAAGTACCGTTTCCGGACCCAGAATGGACACTGGACAAAGAGGCCTCCGCGAGGCAACTATCTGGACATACCCACACGTTCGGGGAGATGTCCTCTACCACACCACACTCTCCGCTAAGCGGGAGAGGTGTAAAATTCACAGCAGCAGACCTTCTACTGGGGTCAATGCTGACAAAAAGTACCGTTTCCGGACCCAGAATGGACACTGGACAAAGAGGCCTCCGCGAGGCAACTATCTGGACATACCCACACGTTCGGGGAGATGTCCTCTACCACACCACACTCTCCGCTAAGCGGGAGAGGTGTAAAATTCACAGCAGCAGACCTTCTACTGGGGTCAAGGCTGACAAAAAGTACCGTTTCCGGACCCAGAATGGACACTGGACAAAAGACGGCTCCGCGAGGCAACTATCTGGACATACCCACGCGTTCGGGGAGATGTCCTGTACCACACCCCACTCTCCGCTAAGCGGGAGAGGTGTAAAATTCACAGCAGCAGACCTTCTACTGGGGTCAATGCTGACAAAAAGTACCGTTTCCGGACCCAGAATGGACACTGGACAAAGAGGCCTCCGCGAGGCAACTATCTGGACATACCCACACGTTCGGGGAGATGTCCTCTACCACACCACACTCTCCGCTAAGCGGGAGAGGTGTAAAATTCACAGCAGCAGACCTTCTACTGGGGTCAAGGCTGACAAAAAGTACCGTTTCCGGACCCAGAATGGACACTGGACAAAAGACGGCTCCGCGAGGCAACTATCTGGACATACCCACGCGTTCGGGGAGATGTCCTGTACCACACCCCACTCTCCGCTAAGCGGGAGAGGTGTAAAATTCACAGCAGCAGACCTTCTACTGTGGTCAACGCTGAAAAAAGTACAGTTTCCGGACCCAGAATGGACACTGGACAAAGAGGCCTCCGCGAGGCAACTATCTGGACATACCCACGCGTTCGGGGAGATGTCCTCTACCACACCACACTCTCTGCTAAGCGGGAGAGGTGTAAAATTCACAGCAGCAGACCTTATACTGGGGTCAATGCTGACAAAAAGTACCGTTTCCGGACCCAGAATGGACACTGGACAAAGAGGCCTCCGCGAGGCAACTATCTGGACATACCCACGTGTTCGGGGAGATGTCCTCTACCACACCCCACTCTCCGCTAAGAGAGAGAGGTGTAAAATTCACAGCAGCAGACCTTCTACTGGGGTCAACGCTCAAAAAAGTGCTGTGCCTTGGGGCATTGACATGAAATCACTTTCTCTACGCAAGCTAAGTCAGGTCAAGGAGTTACCTCTAGCTTTGGAATGGGTGTCACTTGTGTGCGTTGATTGCATCTGTCTGTGCATTTATGCATTTGTTTGTCCTGACGAAACTTGATTATTTCTCGACTGTTTATTTTCTCGTATGACACGACATAGAAACTACTTGTGACTACTGTCTTTGTGTGCTGTCGAGCGGATGTTCTTTGCATCAGCTCAAAGGTATAGCCTGCTGTGTCATTCGATTCATTTGTCCAGATATGCCATTTATGATCTTTAAGGATGTACAATGACGCATATGGTGGCCTGTCGAAAAATACACACATACTGGTCAAAGCATACTCATTTTGGTGGTACAGACAGGATAAATTGAACGTTTTTGGATTTTTTGTGCCAGCTCTTAACAGGAGAAGTAAGGTCTGTGGGCTGTTAATTACTTCATATGTTGATAAGCTCTTTTCCTGCTGACATGTTTCACATTGTTCAGATTGAGCAGGTAATATTTGTGCAATAGTGTCTAAGATGCCTTTTTGTGACACGTCAAGTGGCTGCACTATGAATTGTGACATGTTCTTTGTAGATGGTAAGGCCTTGTCACCACATTGAGTACAACTATACAGACTAAGACTTTTCAGGCAAAGCAGGTCATCTCCAAGGAAAGGAGACCGAAGTGTGTATTCTACAAAGCTGTTTAATATGGTGCATACTTCTGTCCTAGAACATTTCTGAGACACTAATGACACTGATGTGTTGGCTAGATTGAATTTCTCAAGTTTCCGTCTAAATGTTGAGTCCTGCGCTGCTGCTTCTTCAAGCCGTGTGTGACATTTTTTGATAGCAGATGTCTGTTGTAGAAATGTTAGAATTGGTAATGGTATAGCTTCACACATATTGTCATTTAGACTTTCATTGCATAAAACCACATCATCATCATCTTCTTCCAAATTGTCCTCCGTTATTGTTCTGTTAATTGCTTTCAACTGTCCAGGCACAGAATGTACAGATGTCTGTATGTTTTGCTTGAACAACTGTGTGGACACCACACATACTCAACCAAACTACTAGTTTGTGTATAAAATCTAATGGGTCATTGTGCATTCCTAAGGCCAAGTAAGATGCTATTCACTAGTTGTTGAGTGACACCACAGATTGTTTTGCAATCAAATGTGTGACCTGGATTTTGAAAAAACGCTTGAATGAGAGCTGCTAAATTCCCCGGCATAGATGACAACTGAACCATCGAAGTAGGTGTCAATGGTTTCAATTTATCTTGTACTACTTGTAGATGCAGTATACCCACGCGTTCGGGGAGATGTCCTGTACCACACCCCACTCTCCGCTAAGTGGGAGAGGTGTAAAATTCACGGCAGCAGACCTTCTACTGAGGTCAACGCTCAAAAAAGTGCTGTGCCTTGGGGCATTGACAATTATTTAATTAACAAATTAAATAACCTTATTTTATTCTGAAGGCAACCGGATGTCTTAAATTAGCTAGCTCTCAGACAGGAAGTTCTAAATTAGCTCATAAGACGGAGCCAAATATCTGTCTGAGAGTGGAGCCTGCCTGGCAAATGACATGGGGGGTCCTTTTTGTGGGCTTGGCCGAAAGTGGGCGTTACCAAAAGGTGGGCGTGGCCATGGCCGCCAGAAGTCTGTCAGATTTTGACAGCTTCAAATTAGTGTTAAACATAATATAACCCAATTGACTCCAGTCCTCTCTGTTTAATATATCTATAATGAAACTATATAAACTATGCATATACCATGAAGTGCTATGACTACTAGCTCTGGTCCATAGCTCTAATGCGTTTCATTTAGAGCTATGTTACTCTAAACTTCCCCGCTCGCATGAATGCAGACCAGCCTCTACTCTTTGGCGTAAATAAAAAGAACGTTTTTGCTACACATAAAAACAAAGGCGAGTTGTGTCATTAGAAAGCCTACTTTGGTAATTGGTTCTAGTTCTAGTGAACAGAAATAATAAATAAATAGACTTGGTAACCTAACTGTAGGGAGTGCAAACACATTAAAGAACCTGGGGGTTATCTATGAAAAGGCAACACAATGAGCAGAAAATAAAAATGAACCATGTAAATACAACAAATTGAGCAGAGCACTGCAGGGAGTTGAACCCCATTCCGGTAAACCAGAAGTACCACAACCAGTGCCTTGGTTTTTGTTTTGTTTTACGAGGTCCATTCGTTGAAATGTAAATTTTGCATTGCAACGGTAAAGTAATTTCACAATTGACATTGTAGGCAATAATTAATAACGGTATGGCACCAGGCCAAAGCCATGGGGATAGAGTATGTTTTGCACTCTGAGTGAGTGTGTGTGTGTGTGTGTGTCCGTCAGTTTGTTAACAGCTAATCTCCAGCACCATTAACCCGGTCGATGCCAAATTTTGCACACACACTCCCTGGATGCCAACGATGAACCTCTGTCCCAAATTTTCCAGAACGGCCTGTATAGCACCACACATTTTTGTATGCCCTCCGAGACTATGGACTATAGCCTTTCGCTTTTCCGCGATTTAACCTTTTTTCAAATCGTGAACAATGATGAAGAATCGCGCACTATAGCATGCCACTTAATGACCTTGGGGTCATCAAGGTCATTGATATTGATCAATAACCTTGAGCAGTATAAATGACCTTCAATAAGACTAGTAAATGACCTTGACCAGTATAAATGACCTTGACAAGTACAAATGACCTTGACCAGTATAAATGACCGTGACCAGTATATGACTGACCAGTATAAATTACCTTCATGAGACTAGTAAATGACCTTGACCAGTATAAATGACCTTTAGAAGACTAGTAAATGATCTTCACCAGTATAAATGACCTTTAGAAGACTAGTAAATGATCTTCACCAGTATAAATGACCTTGACCAGTATGCGGTCCGTGACCATGGACTATAGCCTTTTGCTTTTCCTTGATTTTCACCTTTAAAAAATCCTCAACAATGATGAAGAATCGCACACTATAGCGTGCCGCTCAATGACCTGAGACCATGGACCAATGAATGAAATACAACACATTGAGCAGGGCACTGCAGGGAGTTGAACCCCGTTCCGGTAAACCAGAAGTCCGACACCAGTGCCTTAGTTTTTGTGTTGTTGTTCATTTAAAGGTCCAGGTGTGCATACGCATGTGCCCCTGTGTGTGTAGGTGCATGTGTGCATGTGTGTGCACGCTTCAATGACCACTGTTGGACCCAATGGCGATCAAGGACCTCAGGGAGCCACCCATAATTCACAACGGTCACAGCGAACTCTGTTGCATCACAACTGGTGGCCAACAGTCGTAACCAACACCGCCACGACCCACAGGAGAATACCATCGCACAGTGGTATCAGACCAACCACAATCAGCCAGCCCTCAAACCAAACCCTTCGACCTAGAAGAACTCAAAACTGCAATGGGAAAGTTGAAACCCGGAAAAGCAGCAGGGATTGATGACATACTGGCAGAAATTATACAGCACCTGGAACCTAACGCAAAGACCTGGCTCGTGGGGATGCTGAACACATGCATGGCACAGAAAACCATCCCTTCTGTCTGGAGAAAAGCCAAAGTGGTTGCAATCCCCAAACCTGGCAAAGACCCATCATCCTCAAAGAGCTACCGACCCATTTCCCTCCTCTGCATCACCTACAAGAGAGGCTGCTACTCCAACGCCTCATACCACTCATAGACACCAAGCTGACTAAAGACCAAGCTGGTTTCCGTCCCGTCCTGTGCTGGACAGAGCTCAACCTCACCCAACACATTGAGGATGGGTTTGAGGGAAAACAAATAACTGGAGCAGCAACTGGAGGGCGAAGCAAGCACGCAGGCAGCTTGTGCCTGCCTGCGTGCCTGCCTGCCTTCCTCATGTGGAAGCTGCATAGTTGAGTTTGTGTGTGTGTTTCTTTTTCTGTCTTTCTTTCTTAGGACGAAGATCAAGGTAGACGCCGTTGGAAGGCTCAACACAAGCCGATGCCCCTAGAGATCCATCCCAAAGCTTCCCTCAGGGAGTCCAGCAAGCCAGCTAGCCAGCAAGCCCGCCCAGTCAGCCAACGCAGCCAGCCAGCTCCGCCAGTCAGCCAGTGTAGAAAGTCAGGCTGCCAAGCCAGCGCAGATCAGCCCTTGCAGTCAACCATTGTAGCCATACCAGCCTTGCTCAGTCAGCTCAGCCAGGCCTCTCTCGAGGCCTGGCTCTCTGTCTGCCTGGCCCGGTCTGCCCCGCCCTGCCTTGCAGCAACAGAACCAGCCTTGCTGGCAAGCCAGCCAGCTCAGAATACGAGCTCAGCAAGCCAGCGCAGCTGGCAAGCACGCAGTTAGTCTAAACCAGTTTCAGACTGGCAGGCCAAGGCAGACAGACAGGAAGACCGAGGCGCCTAGGCAGGCAGACAGGCCAGGAAGGCAACAAAGTGCAGGCAGGGGGACTGTCCGGCCTAAGGCTGCGCTGCAAGGGTTGGAGCCTGGCCAGCTCCTGCTGGTCTAGACTGAGTGGCTGTGGCTGCACAGTAAGGCTGCGGTAACCTAGTCTGGGCTTGCTGCTGCACTGGCTTGCTCAGCTCGCATTCTGAGCTGGCTGGCTTTCCAGAAAGGCTGGTTCTGTTGCTGCAAGGCAGGGCAGGGCAGACCGGGCCAGGCAGACAGAGAGCCAGGCCTCAAGAGAGGCCTGGCTGAGCTGACTGAGCAAGGCTGGTATGGCTGCAATGGCTGACTGCAAGGGCTGATATGCTCTGGCTTGGCAGCCTGACTTTCTACACTGGCTGACTGGCGGAGCTGACTGGCTGCGTTGGCTGACTGGGCAGGCTTGCTGGCTAGCTGGCTTGCTGTGCTCCCTGAGGGAAGCTTTTGGATGGATCTCTAGGGGCATCGGCTAGTGTTGAGCCTTCCTATGGCGTCTACCTTGATCTCCGTCCTAAGAAAGAAAGACAGAAAAAGAAAGACACACAAACCCAACTATGCAGCTTCCACCTGAGGAACCGAGACGCGAGAAAAGAACTGAGCGTCACTTGGGATGGTCACAAACTCTCCAACCATACCCACCCCATGTATCTTGGAGTTACACTGGACAGGACACTCTTCTTCAAAAAAACACCTGGAGAACACAAAAGCCACGGTCAAAACCCACAATAACATCCTGTGAAAACTAGTGAACTCCCAAGTGGGGCGCAGACCCACAAACAATCCGTGCAACTGCCATGGCCCTGTCTTTCTCTACAGCAGAGTATTCCTGCTCAAGCTGGAGCCGATCACGTCACACCAAATTGGTCGACACAGCCCTAAATGACACCTGTCGCATCATCACGGGATGGGTCAAGAAAACACCTGTCCCGTCCGTGCCTTTATGCGCTAGCCGGCACCTCCCCCCGCACATCAGACGACTGTGTAACGCTCAAGATGAATGGAAAACACAGGAGATAGACAGTGAAGTCTGGAATGAAATGATAGAGAACACCTCACACACACAGTTTCCTTTCGTGGCTGTTTACATTCGAGGGTCGCCGGTCCTCTCAAACGGAACAGTTTAACGTCATGCCCAGGACGAAAAGATATAGAGAACACCATAATGACAAATGACAAATAACAGCAGGAAGGCATGGGCCACAATCCACCGTCTTGGCAAAGACCACACCACCCATAATTCACAACGGTCACAGCAAATTCTGTTGCATCACAACTAGTGTAGGTATTGGATGGAGCCCGCACACCACAGGTATAAGAAAGACGTGATGCAGAGGAGGGAAATGGGTCGGTAGCTCTTCGGGGATAATGGGTCTTTGCCAGGTTTAGGGATTGCAACCACTTTGGCCTTTTTCCAGACAGAAGGGGTGGTTTTCTGTGCTGTGCATGTGTTCAGCATCCCCACAAGCCAGGGCCTTGAGTTAGGTCCCAGGTGCTGTATCATTTCTGCCAGTAGGTCATCAATCCCTGCTGCTTTTCCGGGTTTCAACTTTCCCATTGCAGTTTCAAGTTCTTCTAGGTCGAAGGGTTTGGTTTGAGTGATGGCTGATTATGGTTGGTCTGATACCACTGTGCGATGGTATTCTATGTGGGTCGGTGGCGGTGTTGGTTACAACTGTTGGCCACCAGTTGTGACCAAGACCGCCACCAACCCACAGGAGAATACCATCGCACAGTGGTATCAGACCAACCACAATCAGCCAGCCTTCAAACCAAACCCTTCGACCTAGAAGAACGTGAAACTGCAATGGGAAAGTTGAAACCCGGAAAAGCAGCAGGGATTGATGACCTACTAGCAGAAATGATACAGCACCTGGGACCTAACGGAAAGACCTGGCTTGTGGGGATGCTGAACACATGCATAGCACAGAAAACCATCCCTTCTGTCTGGAAAAAGGCCAAAGTGGTTGCAATCCCTAAACCTGGCAAAGACCCATTATCCCCAAAGAGCTACCGACCCATTTCCCTCCTCTGCATCACCTACAAGCCTATCCCGTCACACCAAATTGGTCGACACAGCCCTAAATGACACCTGTGGCATCATCATAGGATGCATCAAGACAACACCTGACCCTGTCCCAACACCTGTTTACATTCGAGGGTCGCCGGTCCTCTCGAACGGAACAGTTTAACGTCATGCCCAGGACGAAAAGATATAGAGAACACCAACATGACAAATAACAGCAGGAAGGCATGGGCCACAATCCACCGTCTTGGCAAAGACCACACCACCCATAATTCACAACGGTCACAGCAAACTCTATTGCATCACAACTGGTGTAGTTATTGGATGGAGCCCGCACACCACCAAAAAAAAGAAAAACAACATACGATAGTATGCCCTCCGTGACCATGGACTTTAGCCTTTCGCTTTTCTGCAATTTAACCTTTTTTCAAATCCTCAACAATGATGAAGAATCGCGCACTATAGCGTGCCACTTAATGACCTTGACCAATATCAATGACCTTGAGCAGTATAAATTACCTTCAATAAGACTAGTAAATGACCTTGACCAGTATAAATGACCTTGACAAGTACAAATGACCTTGACCAGTATAAATGACCTTCACCAGTAGAAATGACCGTGACCAGTATATGACTGTGACCAGTATAAATTACCTTCATGAGACTAGTAATTGACCTTGACCAGTATAAATGACCTTTAGAAGACTAGTAAATGATCTTCACCAGTATAAATGACCTTTAGAAGACTAGTAAATGATCTTCACCAGTATAAATGACCTTGACCAGTATGCGGTCCGTGACCATGGACTATAGCCTTTTGCTTTTCCTTGATTTTCACCTTTAAAAAATCCTCAACAATGATGAAGAATCGCACACTATAGCGCGCCGCTCAATGACCTGAGACCATGGACCAATGAATGAAATACAACACATTGAGCAGGGCACTGCAGGGAGTTGAACCCCGTTCCGGTAAACCAGAAGTCCGACACCAGTGCCTTAGTTTTTGTGTTGTTGTTCATTTAAAGGTCCAGGTGTGCATACGCATGTGCCCCTGTGTGTGTAGGTGCATGTGTGCATGTGTGTGCACGCTTCAATGACCACTGTTGGACCCAATGGCGATCAAGGACCTCAGGGAGCCACCCATAATTCACAACGGTCACAGCGAACTCTGTTGCATCACAACTGGTGGCCAACAGTCGTAACCAACACCGCCACGACCCACAGGAGAATACCATCGCACAGTGGTATCAGACCAACCACAATCAGCCAGCCCTCAAACCAAACCCTTCGACCTAGAAGAACTCAAAACTGCAATGGGAAAGTTGAAACCCGGAAAAGCAGCAGGGATTGATGACATACTGGCAGAAATTATACAGCACCTGGAACCTAACGCAAAGACCTGGCTCGTGGGGATGCTGAACACATGCATGGCACAGAAAACCATCCCTTCTGTCTGGAGAAAAGCCAAAGTGGTTGCAATCCCCAAACCTGGCAAAGACCCATCATCCTCAAAGAGCTACCGACCCATTTCCCTCCTCTGCATCACCTACAAGAGAGGCTGCTACTCCAACGCCTCATACCACTCATAGACACCAAGCTGACTAAAGACCAAGCTGGTTTCCGTCCCGTCCTTCGCTGGACAGAGCTCAACCTCACCCAACACATTGAGGATGGGTTTGAGGGAAAACAAATAACTGGAGCAGCAACTGGAGGGCGAAGCAAGCACGCAGGCAGCTTGTGCCTGCCTGCGTGCCTGCCTGCCTTCCTCATGTGGAAGCTGCATAGTTGAGTTTGTGTGTGTGTTTCTTTTTCTGTCTTTCTTTCTTAGGACGAAGATCAAGGTAGACGCCGTTGGAAGGCTCAACACAAGCCGATGCCCCTAGAGATCCATCCCAAAGCTTCCCTCAGGGAGTCCAGCAAGCCAGCTAGCCAGCAAGCCCGCCCAGTCAGCCAACGCAGCCAGCCAGCTCCGCCAGTCAGCCAGTGTAGAAAGTCAGGCTGCCAAGCCAGCGCACATCAGCCCTTGCAGTCAACCATTGTAGCCATACCAGCCTTGCTCAGTCAGCTCAGCCAGGCCTCTCTCGAGGCCTGGCTCTCTGTCTGCCTGGCCCGGTCTGCCCCGCCCTGCCTTGCAGCAACAGAACCAGCCTTGCTGGCAAGCCAGCCAGCTCAGAATACGAGCTCAGCAAGCCAGCGCAGCTGGCAAGCACGCAGTTAGTCTAAACCAGTTTCAGACTGGCAGGCCAAGGCAGACAGACAGGAAGACCGAGGCGCCTAGGCAGGCAGACAGGCCAGGAAGGCAACAAAGTGCAGGCAGGGGGACTGTCCGGCCTAAGGCTGCGCTGCAAGGGTTGGAGCCTGGCCAGCTCCTGCTGGTCTAGACTGAGTGGCTGTGGCTGCACAGTAAGGCTGCGGTAACCTAGTCTGGGCTTGCTGCTGCACTGGCTTGCTCAGCTCGCATTCTGAGCTGGCTGGCTTTCCAGAAAGGCTGGTTCTGTTGCTGCAAGGCAGGGCAGGGCAGACCGGGCCAGGCAGACAGAGAGCCAGGCCTCAAGAGAGGCCTGGCTGAGCTGACTGAGCAAGGCTGGTATGGCTGCAATGGCTGACTGCAAGGGCTGATATGCTCTGGCTTGGCAGCCTGACTTTCTACACTGGCTGACTGGCGGAGCTGACTGGCTGCGTTGGCTGACTGGGCAGGCTTGCTGGCTAGCTGGCTTGCTGTGCTCCCTGAGGGAAGCTTTGGGATGGATCTCTAGGGGCATCGGCTAGTGTTGAGACTTCCTATGGCGTCTACCTTGATCTCCGTCCGAAGAAAGAAAGACAGAAAAAGAAAGACACACAAACCCAACTATGCAGCTTCCACCTGAGGAACCGAGACGCGAGAAAAGAACTGAGCGTCACTTGGGATGGTCACAAACTCTCCAACCATACCCACCCCATGTATCTTGGAGTTACACTGGACAGGACACTCTTCTTCAAAAAAACACCTGGAGAACACAAAAGCCACGGTCAACACCCACAATAACATCCTGTGAAAACTAGTGAACTCCCAAGTGGGGCGCAGACCCACAAACAATCCGTGCAACTGCCATGGCCCTGTCTTTCTCTACAGCAGAGTATGCCTGCTCAAGCTGGAGCCGATCACGTCACACCAAATTGGTCGACACAGCCCTAAATGACACCTGTCGCATCATCACGGGATGGGTCAAGACAACACCTGTCCCGTCCGTGCCTTTATGCGCTAGCCGGCACCTCCCCCCGCACATCAGACGACTGTGTAACGCTCAAGATGAATGGAAAACACAGGAGATAGACAGTGAAGTCTGGAATGAAATGATAGAGAACACCTCACACACACAGTTTCCTTTCGTGGCCGTTTACATTCGAGGGTCGCCGGTCCTCTCGAACGGAACAGTTTAACGTCATGCCCAGGACGAAAAGATATAGAGAACACCATAATGACAAATAACAGCAGGAAGGCATGGGCCACAATCCACCGTCTTGGCAAAGACCACACCACCCATAATTCACAACGGTCACAGCAAACTCTGTTGCATCACAACTGGTGTAGGTATTGGATGGAGCCCGCACACCACAGGTATAAGAAAGACGTGATGCAGAGGAGGGAAATGGGTCGGTAGCTCTTCGGGGATAATGGGTCTTTGCCAGGTTTAGGGATTGCAACTACTCCAGCCTTTTTCCAAACAGAAGGGATGGTTTTCTGTGCTATGCATGTGTTCAGCATCCCCACAAGCCAGGTCCTTGCGATAGGTCCCAGGTGCTGTATCATTTCTGCAAGTATGCCATCAATCCCTGCTGCTTTTCCGGGTTTCAACTTTCCCATTGCAGTTTCACGTTCTTCTAAGTCGAAGGGTTTGGTTTGAGGGCTGGCTGATTGTGGTTGGTCTGATACCACTGTGCGATGGTATTCTATGTGGGTCGGTGGCGGTGTTGGTTACAACTGTTGGCCACCAGTTGTGACCAAGACCCCCACCGACCCACAGGAGAATACCATCGCACAGTGGTATCAGACCAACCACAATCAGCCAGCCCTCAAACCAAACCCTTCGACCTAGAAGAACTTGAAACTGCAATGGGAAAGTTGAAACCCGGAAAAGCAGCAGGGATTGATGACCTACTGGCAGAAATGTTACAGCACCTGGGACCCAACGCAAAGACCTGGCTTGTGGGGATGCTGAACACATGCATAGCACAGAAAACCATCCCTTCTGTCTGGGAAAAGGCCAAAGTGGTTGCAATCCCTAAACCTGGCAAAGACCCATTATCCACAAAGAGCTACCGACCCATTTCCCTCTGCATCACCTACAAGGCTATATGAGAAGCTGCTACTCCAACGCCTTGTTGCCACTCATAGATACCAAGCTGACTAAAGACCAAGCTGGTTTCCGTCCCAGCCGCTCCTGTGCTGGACAGAGCTCAACCTCACCCAACACATTGAGGATGGGTTTGAGGGGAAACAAATAACTGGAGCAGCATTCAGAGATCTCTCTGCTGCCTACGACACTGTCCAACACCGCACAATGGTCAGGAAAAGCCTCCTCAACAACAGGCGCTTCTATGTCCAGTTAAATGACCAGAGGAGTAAATGGAAAGCCCAAAAGAACGGCCTCCAACAAGGTAGCGTGCTCGCCCCCCTCCTTTTCAATATCTACACAAACGACCAGCCACTACCCAATGCCTAATGCCAGCGTTTCATCTACGCCGACAACCTCTGCATTACGACCCAACAAGCAGACTTCCAGAAGATTGAGTCTGTCCTTGAAAGTGCCCTCCAAGAAATGTCAAGCTACTACAATACAACCACCTGAAACCCAACCTATAGAGAACACCTCACACACACATAATTTCCTTTCGTGGCCGTTTACATTCGAGGGTCGCTGGTCCTCTCGAACGGAACAGTTTAACGTCATGCCCAGGACGAAAAGATATAGAGAACACCAACATGTCAAATAACAGCAGGAAGGCATGGGCCACAATCCACCGTCTTGGCAAAAACCACACCACCCATAATTCACAACGGTCACAGCAAACTCTGTTGCATCACAACTGGTGTAGGTATTGGATGGAGCCCGCACACCACAGGTATAAGAAAGACGTTCTTTGTTGAAATACTGACAGCGTTTCGATCCATTTGATCTTCATCAGGTCATGTGTACACAAAACATACACTTTTATACTAAGGGAGTGCCCCCATTAAACAATCAAAATACCACATTTTGGTGCCCCTCCCATCACTGCAGGTGTGACACGTCAACCCTGAGTGAGTAGGTGGGGACCCAGACATATTGATGTAAATATAGTCTGTTCAGAAATTGTAGTGCCTCTCATAGAGCTTGTAGGTGATGCAGAGGAGGGAAATGGGTCGGTAGCTCTTCGGGGATAATGGGTCTTTGCCAGGTTTAGGGATTGCAACTACTCCAGCCTTTTTCCAAACAGAAGGGATGGTTTTCTGTGCTATGCATGTGTTCAGCATCCCCACAAGCCAGGTCCTTGCGATAGGTCCCAGGTGCTGTATCATTTCTGCCAGTATGCCATCAATCCCTGCTGCTTTTCCGGGTTTCAACTTTCCCATTGCAGTTTCACGTTCTTCTAAGTCGAAGGGTTTGGTTTGAGGGCTGGCTGATTGTGGTTGGTCTGATACCACTGTGCGATGGTATTCTATGTGGGTCGGTGGCGGTGTTGGTTACAACTGTTGGCCACCAGTTGTGACCAAGACCGCCACCGACCCACAGGAGAATACCATCGCACAGTGGTATCAGACCAACCACAATCAGCCAGCCCTCAAACCAAACCCTTCGACCTAGAAGAACTTGAAACTGCAATGGGAAAGTTGAAACCCGGAAAAGCAGCAGGGATTGATGACCTACTGGCAGAAATGTTACAGCACCTGGGACCCAACGCAAAGACCTGGCTTGTGGGGATGCTGAACACATGCATAGCACAGAAAACCATCCCTTCTGTCTGGGAAAAGGCCAAAGTGGTTGCAATCCCTAAACCTGGCAAAGACCCATTATCCACAAAGAGCTACCGACCCATTTCCCTCTGCATCACCTACAAGGCTATATGAGAAGCTGCTACTCCAACGCCTTGTTGCCACTCATAGATACCAAGCTGACTAAAGACCAAGCTGGTTTCCGTCCCAGCCGCTCCTGTGCTGGACAGAGCTCAACCTCACCCAACACATTGAGGATGGGTTTGAGGGGAAACAAATAACTGGAGCAGCATTCAGAGATCTCTCTGCTGCCTACGACACTGTCCAACACCGCACAATGGTCAGGAAAAGCCTCCTCAACAACAGGCGCTTCTATGTCCAGTTAAATGACCAGAGGAGTAAATGGAAAGCCCAAAAGAACGGCCTCCAACAAGGTAGCGTGCTCGCCCCCCTCCTTTTCAATATCTACACAAACGACCAGCCACTACCCAATGCCTAATGCCAGCGTTTCATCTACGCCGACAACCTCTGCATTACGACCCAACAAGCAGACTTCCAGAAGATTGAGTCTGTCCTTGAAAGTGCCCTCCAAGAAATGTCAAGCTACTACAATACAACCACCTGAAACCCAACCTATAGAGAACACCTCACACACACATAATTTCTTTTCGTGGCCGTTTACATTCGAGGGTCGCTGGTCCTCTCGAACGGAACAGTTTAACGTCATGCCCAGGACGAAAAGATATAGAGAACACCAACATGTCAAATAACAGCAGGAAGGCATGGGCCACAATCCACCGTCTTGGCAAAAACCACACCACCCATAATTCACAACGGTCACAGCAAACTCTGTTGCATCACAACTGGTGTAGGTATTGGATGGAGCCCGCACACCACAGGTATAAGAAAGACGTTCTTTGTTGAAATACTGACAGCGTTTCGATCCATTTGATCTTCATCAGGTCATGTGTACACAAAACATACACTTTTATACTAAGGGAGTGCCCCCATTAAACAATCAAAATACCACATTTTGGTGCCCCTCCCATCACTGCAGGTGTGACACGTCAACCCTGAGTGAGTAGGTGGGGACCCAGACATATTGATGTAAATATAGTCTGTTCAGAAATTGTAGTGCCTCTCATAGAGCTTGTAGGTGATGCAGAGGAGGGAAATGGGTCGGTAGCTCTTCGGGGATAATGGGTCTTTGCCAGGTTTAGGGATTGCAACTACTCCAGCCTTTTTCCAAACAGAAGGGATGGTTTTCTGTGCTATGCATGTGTTCAGCATCCCCACAAGCCAGGTCCTTGCGATAGGTCCCAGGTGCTGTATCATTTCTGCCAGTATGCCATCAATCCCTGCTGCTTTTCCGGGTTTCAACTTTCCCATTGCAGTTTCACGTTCTTCTAAGTCGAAGGGTTTGGTTTGAGGGCTGGCTGATTGTGGTTGGTCTGATACCACTGTGCGATGGTATTCTATGTGGGTCGGTGGCGGTGTTGGTTACAACTGTTGGCCACCAGTTGTGACCAAGACCGCCACCGACCCACAGGAGAATACCATCGCACAGTGGTATCAGACCAACCACAATCAGCCAGCCCTCAAACCAAACCCTTCGACCTAGAAGAACTTGAAACTGCAATGGGAAAGTTGAAACCCGGAAAAGCAGCAGGGATTGATGACCTACTGGCAGAAATGTTACAGCACCTGGGACCCAACGCAAAGACCTGGCTTGTGGGGATGCTGAACACATGCATAGCACAGAAAACCATCCCTTCTGTCTGGGAAAAGGCCAAAGTGGTTGCAATCCCTAAACCTGGCAAAGACCCATTATCCACAAAGAGCTACCGACCCATTTCCCTCTGCATCACCTACAAGGCTATATGAGAAGCTGCTACTCCAACGCCTTGTTGCCACTCATAGATACCAAGCTGACTAAAGACCAAGCTGGTTTCCGTCCCAGCCGCTCCTGTGCTGGACAGAGCTCAACCTCACCCAACACATTGAGGATGGGTTTGAGGGGAAACAAATAACTGGAGCAGCATTCAGAGATCTCTCTGCTGCCTACGACACTGTCCAACACCGCACAATGGTCAGGAAAAGCCTCCTCAACAACAGGCGCTTCTATGTCCAGTTAAATGACCAGAGGAGTAAATGGAAAGCCCAAAAGAACGGCCTCCAACAAGGTAGCGTGCTCGCCCCCCTCCTTTTCAATATCTACACAAACGACCAGCCACTACCCAATGCCTAATGCCAGCGTTTCATCTACGCCGACAACCTCTGCATTACGACCCAACAAGCAGACTTCCAGAAGATTGAGTCTGTCCTTGAAAGTGCCCTCCAAGAAATGTCAAGCTACTACAATACAACCACCTGAAACCCAACCTATAGAGAACACCTCACACACACATAATTTCCTTTCGTGGCCGTTTACATTCGAGGGTCGCTGGTCCTCTCGAACGGAACAGTTTAACGTCATGCCCAGGACGAAAAGATATAGAGAACACCAACATGTCAAATAACAGCAGGAAGGCATGGGCCACAATCCACCGTCTTGGCAAAAACCACACCACCCATAATTCACAACGGTCACAGCAAACTCTGTTGCATCACAACTGGTGTAGGTATTGGATGGAGCCCGCACACCACAGGTATAAGAAAGACGTTCTTTGTTGAAATACTGACAGCGTTTCGATCCATTTGATCTTCATCAGGTCATGTGTACACAAAACATACACTTTTATACTAAGGGAGTGCCCCCATTAAACAATCAAAATACCACATTTTGGTGCCCCTCCCATCACTGCAGGTGTGACACGTCAACCCTGAGTGAGTAGGTGGGGACCCAGACATATTGATGTAAATATAGTCTGTTCAGAAATTGTAGTGCCTCTCATAGAGCTTGTAGGTGATGCAGAGGAGGGAAATGGGTCGGTAGCTCTTCGGGGATAATGGGTCTTTGCCAGGTTTAGGGATTGCAACTACTCCAGCCTTTTTCCAAACAGAAGGGATGGTTTTCTGTGCTATGCATGTGTTCAGCATCCCCACAAGCCAGGTCCTTGCGATAGGTCCCAGGTGCTGTATCATTTCTGCCAGTATGCCATCAATCCCTGCTGCTTTTCCGGGTTTCAACTTTCCCATTGCAGTTTCACGTTCTTCTAAGTCGAAGGGTTTGGTTTGAGGGCTGGCTGATTGTGGTTGGTCTGATACCACTGTGCGATGGTATTCTATGTGGGTCGGTGGCGGTGTTGGTTACAACTGTTGGCCACCAGTTGTGACCAAGACCGCCACCGACCCACAGGAGAATACCATCGCACAGTGGTATCAGACCAACCACAATCAGCCAGCCCTCAAACCAAACCCTTCGACCTAGAAGAACTTGAAACTGCAATGGGAAAGTTGAAACCCGGAAAAGCAGCAGGGATTGATGACCTACTGGCAGAAATGTTACAGCACCTGGGACCCAACGCAAAGACCTGGCTTGTGGGGATGCTGAACACATGCATAGCACAGAAAACCATCCCTTCTGTCTGGGAAAAGGCCAACGTGGTTGCAATCCCTAAACCTGGCATAGACCCATTATCCACAAAGAGCTACCGACCCATTTCCCTCTGCATCACCTACAAGGCTATATGAGAAGCTGCTACTCCAACGCCTTGTTGCCACTCAGATACCAAGCTGACTAAAGACCAAGCTGGTTTCCGTCCCAGCCGCTCCTGTGCTGGACAGAGCTCAACCTCACCCAACACATTGAGGATGGGTTTGAGGGGAAACAAATAACTGGAGCAGCATTCAGAGATCTCTCTGCTGCCTACGACACTGTCCAACACTGCACAATGGTCAGGAAAAGCCTCCTCAACAACAGGCGCTTCTATGTTCAGTTAAATGACCAGAGGAGTAAATGGAAAGCCGAAAAGAACGGCCTCCCACAAGGTAGCGCGCTCGCCCCCCTCCTTTTCAATATCTAAACAAACGACCAGCCACTTGAAACCCAACCCATCAAAAACCCAACTATGCAGCTTCCACCTGAGGAACCGAGACGCAAAAAAAGAACTGAGCATCACAAACTCTCAAACCATACCCACCCCATGTAACTTGGAGTTACACTGGACAGTTTAACGTCATGCCCAGGACGAAAAGTTATAGAGAACACCAACATGACAAACCCTACACTTAAACCCTCTATATTTAATAAAAAACAATTCTGGACAGGAATCCTGTATTGCAGGGGTGCCCAAAAGGTACATCGTGATCTACCAGTAATCACAAAGGCTGTGCAGGTAGACCATATGGCATGCCCCTGTATATAATCTATCACTTGAATTAAGGTGACTTGACACCAGCTCAAATGTTGCACACAAACATCAGTAGCAAAAGTACAAAGTTATTGTGACAGTAATAATTGCTATAGTGTGTGTTCAGTAACAGGAATATTCCTGTCTCTCCAGCTCTTTAATAAATAGAAAAGGGTTTAATCAGGAGTTGTAGTAGCCACAGGATAATCTAAGCGGTGGATATTGCTCTTTTCTTCATGTCTTTATGTATGTAAATTGTCTTGTTGTTTGTGTTATGTCAAATGCGTGTATATGTGTTCTGCATATACTTGGCTGCTGTGTTGCAAGTTACTGAACACACACTATAGCAATGATTACTGTCACACTATAGAGCTATTTAACACTGTTACTGAACACACACTATAGCAATGATTACTGTCACAATATAGAGCTATTTAACACTGTTACTGAACACACACACTATAGCAATGATTACTGTCACAATATAGAGCTATTTAACACTGTTACTGAACACACACACTATAGCAATGATTACTGTCACAATATAGAGCTATTTAACACTGTTACTGAACACACACTATAGCAATGATTACTGTCACACTATAGAGCTATTTAACACTGTTACTGAACACACACTATAGCAATGATTACTGTCACAATACAGAGCAATTTAATTTAGGTAACCAAATTGACCCCAATAGTAGATCTTTACACTCTCAATAGTTCAATTGTTGTTAAGCATCTGCTTAATTTCCAAAAAAACTACACAATTAGAGAATGTAGAAGATTGCTACTTTTGATCCTTTGATTATATAATGCTGATTGTAGCATAGTGGTTAGTGACTGAGCTTTGTTAACATGAGTGCCCGGGATCGTTTCCCACCAATTTCAAAGAATGTTTGTTGCTTCGTGCCAATTTTCACAGAATGTTTGTCCTTTTACCTACCAAACAATACTATTTTCACCTCTAGTCGATTATTTATTCAGCGTTTGAGCCACGGACCACCATTTGAGGCCATCTAGTCTCTCAGACCCATTTGAGCCACTGACCACCATTGTGAGAGTCTATTAATGTGAAATGGTGGTCCGTGGCTCAAACATGTTATCACTTTTGAAGTTACTTGTTGTGTTTAGATATGTAAATACTACTCTTTAAAGCCGTGTTTCGGTAGTCGAGTGGGTACTGTCGACGGTTAGTAAACATTGAGGCCGGGCATAGTTGTTTATAGCCCCTTTCGGGACCCTACGTAAAACTTTTTTGATATTTTGTTGAGTTTTACGTTGGGTCCCTGCTCGCTACTGTATTTTCGTATGGAAATTCCTAAATGCGGATGTGGAGATTCTCTCTAAAATAGGCCCCGCGGCATGTGACGCCATTATTTTCCTTGAGTTATTCTGAATTCGGTAACTTTAAGTAGCTATACATCCCGGTGCGAATATCTCCTGTGGCGCGGAAGCCGTTAAGTATTTTTAATCTTTGTTTGACCGATTTGGTCGCTTTATTTCTTCTTGTTTGTTTACCGTTTATTGTACCGCCTCCCGGTGTGCGGTTGGCTTGTGAGGCTACGTCCCTGCCTCTGATCTGCTGTGTCATAGCTATAGCGCCACTAGCTAGCCAGATAGGCGGTACAATGAGGTGTCAATAAACAAGAAGAATCCAAGCTTCCAAATCGGGCAAACATATATTAAAAATACTTAACGGCTTCCGCGCCACAGGAGATATTCGCAAAGGTATGTATGTGTACTTATACTTTACATATTCAGAAAGCCTCATACTGAAGAATATCGTCAAAGACCGCGGGGAGGCGTTTTAACATGTAAACATGAGCCAGTAAATGTTTTAATCAGGTGGCATGGACGACGAGGAACAGGACCCAATGCACTGGGTCGAACAAATGTCAGAAACTTCAGTAGCATTTGGGTTCTGCTTGGAGGGCTAAGTTGTTTATAAACCTTCGACACTAACCATTCGGCTACTGAAACACTGTTTTACAGTTTCGTACAAACATCATATATAAACATCATAACAAGTAACTTCAAGTGATAGACGTTTGAACACACAAACAACAACAGCGTTAAGTATTAAATAACATTTAATCACTTACTTGCTCCGAAGACGGACCCGCGATGGTGACGTGGCACGTTCCAAACAAACACTGACCAAACCTACCTCCACGCGTCTCTTCCGTATTTGAGGGCGGCGGCACTTCCTTCCGGTGTGAGGCCACGCCCGCGAGATCTATTGTAGTCATATTGTAGTCATATTGCCCCTACGTTACATCCGGGTCCCTTGGTCCCATCCGCTTCTAATGCAAAATAGCTACATATGAACGCGTGAATCTTTTTTTTTTTTTTACAATAACGTTATTTGTCAGAAAGGAAGCCATTGAGGGTTAAAATGGGTCTTAATGCTTCCAACTCATATAACTGTCACCAACAACACTTTTAATGATATTACATGAAGCAGACAGCCCTGTGATGAAACCTTTAGCATTACACTGTGGTTAATAGGTTTTTATTCACAATGGAATGTTATTGTACTCTTAATATATCATGGTGTAGCACAGCACAGTAGATTCATATTTCAATCGATCTGGGATGTTAAAATTGTGCAAAACTCTGTTCAATGAATGGCCTCTTCTGCTACATTAAACATTACTAAACATTAAACGTTACTTATACCTGTTATTGAGACTCCTATAGAGCATGTTGACATGGATAGCTTGGTTAGTAGTATCTCTGTTAGTTAATGCAGTTTGATTGATTAAATTAATAGCCTATTTTATTAGACAAAAATGTAGAACAGTAGTGTCATAGAGTGGAAAATGCCATTTGGTTTAATGTCACAGAATGCAGTGCCACGTAGAGCAGCATGATAAATGGTTAACTTTATAGTGTGTTCAAAAATGGCAGATCTGCAAGTTCAGTGTCTTGAATGAGATGTGCTGTGAGTTTGCATATCTGCTATTGTCCAGCATAGGACCGTTGCACAGTGAAGTATAAACAAGGCTTTAGGATTTATAAGTCGTTTTTAGAATATAATAGAATATTCACTCCAGTGAATAGCATTTATCCATTTAGATAACTTTTTGATGTTATTTAATTACTTATTTGTACACAGAAACATAATGTGTGTCTTTACAATAACTGTAATGTAATAATAATACTAATAATGTAATGTAATAATTATGAATTAAATAACCTTATTTTATTCTGAAGGTGTCGTATCTGGACTCGATAATTCTGTACTATAGCATGCTATAATCAACTCTAAGTTGATTGTCTAGTCTGTCTGTCTGCAAGTTTGAAAGCAATCACTCAGTCAAGTACTCTGCATTGTTCATTACTCCTTTGAAGCTTCTCTCAGGTGTGAATCAAAACACACGTAGCAGCCATCTGCTATTCCTATGCACGTTGTTGATCTTTATGTTAAATCCCAACCCCTCCCAGAACTCAACTGTTTGATGAAAACTATATATATGTCTGTAAATACAATGTTGAGTTAGTCTTGTTGGGGGCAGTGTGACCGTACGGTCATGTGCCCTGGGCTCCGCGGCTCAACTCAAGGGCCGCGGAAAGCCCTCTGTCTTTGTCTGACTTACTGCAAATAAATACATCGATGGATATTCAGCTCATCTCTCTGCCTGCGTGATTTTCCTCATCCGACCGTCTAAGAGTTTACCGTCTATACTCTTCGTTACTTTGTCTATTTTAGTCCAGTTTAGATGAGTGTACTTGTTGAATTTACACGACAAAGGCAACCGGATGTCTTAAATTAGCTAGCTCTCAGACAGGAAATTCTAAATTAGCTCAAAAGACGGAGCCTTCTCCAGCCTGGCGCCCATAAAGCCCGCATCCAACTGGCTGAGAGAAGTACAGCGCCGCCTGGTGGTGATGGAATGTCCACTAATTATATCCAAGGAGCAAACCATATCCAATATTCATTTTCGTTACAAAGCTAAATTGCCATCGCCCCCCCCCTCTTTCCCCTCACTTCTTTTTTGCTTCCTTTATGATGAATTCCTGTTCTGTTCTTTATATGGAAGTGTCTATTTGTACGTCTCTAAATGTTTTGATGAATTGAACATGGTGGACCCTCTTGTAAACAAGTGTAATGCTTAATTGGGTCGTCCACTCACAGTTAACAGTCTTTTAAATTGAGTTTGTGCTTGAAATGTACTGTAATTCTGCAAACTGTTAATAAATATTTCAATCAATCAATGTCCTTGTCCTTTGATAAACAAATACATCTACACTTTGACTGACTGACTGAAAGGAAAATAAATGGCAACTAATGTATTATTTAATTTTTTCACACATTCGCATACCCATTATCCTACACACGGACCACACCACAATCCACATTGCCAGACTTGTGTATTAAACAGGCTTTAAATAGTAACAACTAACAAGTAACAACCAGAATGAACCAGAGTCATAATTATGACTCTCTCGAAGAGTTTTAGACACTCTTAAAAAAAGAATATATATATGTCCTACTCCTACTGCATTTCTGTGCATTGCCTGTTCTTTATTTGTTGTCAACTGTTGTTTATGGTGTGCACTGAATTTGTTCTTATTTTTCTGTAAAGCACTTTGTAACCTCGTTTTGAAAGGTGCTATATAAATAAAGGTTTATATATATATATATATATATATATATATATATATATATATATATATATATATATATATATATATATATATATATATATATATTGTATATATTATATATATTGTAACAACAACGTGATAAAGGAAATTTATGACGTATTTCCCTCACCCAATGGGGGATGGGATGGGCCACTGGTACAGAGAGAGGAAATGAGCAGCCAGCAAGCTAGGCAGCTAGCCTTCTTAGCTAATGTCACCGCTGTTAGTTACTAGTTACTTTACCATGTTGTTGTTGTTCCGCGAACACACTGTTTGATGCACGTTGGTTAGTTAACTAATAACTGTGGACTTCACTCTTTACTGGTAAGTCGTGAAACGGCACAGGAGTGTCTGTCTTTTATAATATCGGTGCTTTCGTGGTAAAGCCTGGCTGCATGGTTTAGTTCACGTTAGTGAGCTAACGCTAAACTACTATGCTGATTGTATAAATGTAAACAGAGCAAGTTAGTAACTATATCATCGGTTGGTCTATAATGCTGTTAAACATGCCTATAAACATATGTTCGTGACTAGTGAAAAATGTAAGGTCAAGGGCCGCAAAATATTGGTCGCGGCGGGGCCACCATTTAAATCATTTCTTACGGTAGTAGGGACGGGTGATTATGAATCCATCATGGTTGGTGGGACAGTGGAGAGAGTGAAACCTATCAGAAATAGTCAGTACATTATCTATGTATAATTTGTCTATTACACGATTTCATTATTTCTTAGTAGTTGGTTAAATGTAGCTGTAGGGGGGGGGGGGGGGGGGGGGCAAATATTGGGGGGCAAAAATTGGGGGGCAAAAATTGGGCAAATACCTCTTATATTGCTGTAAAAGACTCTGAAAATCTAAGGAATTCTTATTCTTTTTTTCAGAATTATTTGACGGAACTAGTATTTTCTGCGGTGCAAATGAGAGATAAAAGGTAAGAATATGCTATTAGTAATAGGCATTCGCCTCTAGTGTATCAAGTATTTTGGTGCTAAACATAAGTTACTGGGAGACAACATGTTCCCATGGAAGTCTCTGTTCTCTGCATGTTGGCCTTATTGCAGACTGACTCGTGGGGAACGGAGCGGAAGATATGGAGGATCAGGATCAGATGGGCCTAGAGACAATAATCCAGACAGGCATGAGAGAAGGAACCGCGATGCAGAGAGGGACTGTGATCGACGCTGGGGCGATGAAAGGCACAGAGAGAGATTTGATCATGCACGGAGAGGTCGAGAGACTCGAGATAGTCCTGAGCAGGTCAGTGAATAACGGCTGTTTGAGGAGGATATCTATGTTATTTAAGTTATAGACCTCTGGAAAGAGCACTGAACACCCTATTATTTGGACATCATTCTTGTGGATTGTGACAATGCAGATTGTATTTACTTATCGAGGTTACTTATCGAGACAATCTTATCAACCTACTGCATATATACAGGGGGCCTACTGGCTGCGATTAGTTGGTTGTGTTGTCGGACTAAATCTAACCCTAACCTCAGTCTAACAGAGTCTTAACCGGCCACGTAAGTCCCCTAACCTCATATCAGTCTTAACCGGCCACGTAAATCCCCTAACCTCATATCAGTCTTAACCGGCCATGTAAGTCCCCTAACCTCATATCAGTCTTAACCGGCCACGTAAGTCCCCTAACCTCATATCAGTCTTATATCAGTCTCAACCGGCCAAGTATACAGTTTCACTTCCGTGTTTCCTAATCGCAGCCAGTAGGCTCCCAGTAGGCTCCCAGTATAAAGGCAGTCATTGATAAGTAACCTACTGGTGATTATCGGTTGATGACATTCGAAGCTGGTGAAAGAGCACGGAACACCCTATTATCGTGTCGTTCTTGTGTGGCTGTGACAACGCAGATTGTATTTCTATGCATGACGCTACAGAGGGGGCGAAAGCGACATTCCAGTGAGCGGTCGGACGATGAATATGATGGAGATCCAGACCAGGACTACAAGATGGAGCAGGACGAGGAGGAGAGCAAGACTATTATGCTCAGAGGTCTATCTCTCCATGTCACAGAGGATGAGGTATGTTGGCCAAGCCTTATTTCAATTATAATTGTATAAATAAGACTGAGGCAATGGCAATGTATTTCTTTAACCCATTCTGACCTGAGATCAGATTCATACGAGGTTTCCGCCGGACACACACTGGTCTGATGAACCCATTCTGACCTGAGATCAGATTCTAAAAATGTTAGTCGCTCTTCGATTTTTCAAAAATAGCAGACCTACAAGCTCGTATCGCGCCACTCGGTGGCGCGATATGAGCTTGTAGATCTGCTATTTTTAAATAGCTAAAGCATAACATGATGCTGACACCAAAATGGGTGCCCGGTCAGAATGGGTTAACAAATTGGATTGAACCTCTTGATCTCTTTGGTTCAGATCCGGACTGCACTTGAGCAGCTGCAGGGCCCCCAACCTGTGGACATCCGCTTGATGAAGAAAAGGACTGGTGAGTGGCGTGGTTCAAGAGGCCGGGGCATCTCCCATTTCATATCCATATTACTCCATACTCGCACCATGCAACCTGCCTGCCCTATCTATCTATCACCGCTATGACATAATTTCCCATTCTACAGCTGTCAGCTATAGCATCCCTTTTGTGCCCGATATATATATATATACGTTTATGTGATTTAGGATATAGTACTAAGAAGGTAGTTGTTGACTTTGTAGTAGGGCTGCACAATTAATCACAAATCGTGATAGCTTTCAGTTGTATAGTCGTGCTTCGCGGACCTGGGAAAATTAATTTAAACGCCTTTGTTTCACTGTTGCACCTTGCCTTTGTCTCGTCACCATCACACATGTTAACCAGAACATTATACAACCCATCTCCACGTCCATCAAGCTGACAGGGGCACAATAAATCCAGAGGGCATTACTTCTGATTTGACCAAAGATATGACACCAGTAAGGGCAACAAATGCAGGAAACGATAAAGCATATTTTACCCACCACAAATTGTCATCATCATCAATAATTGTCATTAACCCATTAAGACCTGAGGCCGATTCTACAAATATCTTATAAATCAAAAAAAAAAAATCTATCTATGGTGCTCAAACCTTTTCATTTCATGGACCCCTAAAATTATGTATTTAGCTGCCGACCCCCATCTGAAAATATTTTGTTTCAGGGACCTCGATAAGCAAAGATTTTAGTTAAAAATGTTAGCTCTAAATGTATATTCAAAGATTTGCACATTTTCACCATTTTTCAAAGATAGCAGATCTACTGTACAAGCTCAGGCACAAAGTCACTTAGTGACGCACCATGAGCTTGTATATCTGCTGTTTTTGAATAGCCAAAGTATCAAATCAAATCTATATTGATTCTTTCCCGGTTTTAATGGGTTAAACAAGAAATAACCTGGATAATATTGTAGTCATAATCGTGCAGCCCTAATGTGTAGTCTTTGTTTTTGTGAAATTTATCATGTTTCGATAAAGGTTGCCAACCTACTTCGGTTGTTAATTTGAATTGGACTCACTATACAGCCGACTGTGACAGAGTTTGAATGTTGTCCAAAGCATTCTAACTAACACACCTCCCGTCTATATTTGAATGCTGTCTCTAGGTATAAGCAGAGGTTTCGCCTTCGTGGAGTTTTATCACTTGCAAGATGCTACCCGATGGATGGAGACCAATCAGGTTGCCTCAACAATCACCAAGTCTAAAATTTGTCTTGGAGATTAGAGCCCCCAAATAACAGATTCAACTGATCTTTTGAGAGTTTTGAAAGGAGAAAAAAAAAGCAATTTACAGAACTAAAGGACAGTATTCTAAGTTGTAATTTAAAAACTTGATATCTGAGCCATATCCTCTGATATCTGTTGACGTCATTCTGGGACTGTTCGATGTATTTAATAGCCATTCAACACATGGGCCATTTAACGGCTCAGTTCAATTTGTGGATTTTTTGTTATATCTGAGTTGCCCAAGTGGTCCTTTTTTGTTTTTGTTTTTATAGTCACGACTGCTCTTAGGGTTTCATAGCACACTCTGCTCCAGCTCGGTTCCTCTTCTCTTTGCTCATCCCCATTTAAAAACCGAAGACGGGATTTGATCAAGGACGAGCTGGCAGCACTCCGGTCCGAAACACACAATACCAGTAGCTTTTTATTTTGTTTTGAGCACTCAACCCCCCCTCATACACAGACCTACAGCTCTCTTTTCTTTCTCTGAATTTCCTTCTATCACCCGTTCGGCTACTGCTCCCTGTATTCACTGAGTGAGGCTACCGTAAATGAGCGTACGCCGCCTAGTAGCCACTCTTTTCCCGTTCCAGTTGTGCTCACTCGTTGGGTGGGCATAGTGGCTGGACCTCAACCTGCCAATTTTGACGTGGCATTCCTGGAAGTGGAAATAACTTGCGTCTTTTTGACTGTTCGCAGAACAACAAGTTGATCGTCCAAGGAAAAAGCATAGCCATGCATTACAGCAACAGGAGACAGAAGTTTGAAAACTGGCTCTGCAATGCTGTGAGTTTCATGAAAACTGCTGTGTGACCCCCCCCCCCCCACCACTGCATTTCAAAAGTCACGTTGTCAACACATTTGTTAAATTTGTAACTAACAGGAAAAACTGATATTGTTTACAGTGTGGCCTGTACAATTTCCGGAAGAGGTTGAAGTGTTTCAGATGTGGAGCTGTCAAAACTGGTAAGTATTTTAACAGTCCTGTAAAGATGGGAATCGAAGATTAAAAATAGTACTGTTTGTCTATAAGAATCTTTCACTGAATGTTTTACTTCAACAAAGCCAAGTAATACATCAAATAATCCAGGCATTTGACATGATGGTTGCTGCTTGTCAAATTAATCCAAGTGTTTCTGCACTGTTCTTGAAGAACACATTTTGCTACTGAACACAGAGGGGGACCCTGCTGGTCCAACTGCAGGCGGTGTGAATTCAGAGGCTCAACATGCAGGGGATTATAACGGCGACAGTGAGTGCCGCTTTTCACATACCGGTACGCAAATATACGGATCTTATATTTCATGTATTGTACCTGAAGAGATCCTCAAATCTTTCCCAATTCTCTCATAATTTCCAGCAATTATCTTGAGAAATGTTGCCCCTCATTCGACGGTCGATGCCATTCTGATATTGCTGGCACCCTATGCTAACCTGTCTGCTGGCAACATCCGCCTCATTAAAGACAAGCAGACGAGACAGAATCGAGGCTTCGCCTTTGTTCAGCTCTCATCTCCGTTGGTATGTACACGTTTGTTGTGAAAGTGTCATAATAATGACGTTTTCTTTGAGGAGGCTGGACCTACAATGCATGCATATCTGAGATTAAGTGTCTTCAAATCCCTGTGTGTGTGTGTGTACTAGGAGGCTTCTCAGCTCCTCACTATTCTCCAAAGCCTCCAGCCACCTTTAAAACTCGACGGAAAGACGATTGGTGTGGATTATGCCAAGAGCGCCAGGAAGTGAGTCATTGTAAACATACTGTAATTATCCTCCAGTTCAGGTCAGATTTGCATTCGTCTTCCCCCCCCCTCCCATGAGGGGGAGTAATTACGGTATTTCTTTATTGTACACCGATGTCGTGCAAATATATCCCATATACAATCGTTGTGGAAGACACAGTGTTATTCCATTACCTTGAATTTTGGGATTATATTATATTGGGACAATATTATAAAAGAGATATTCATAAATGTAAATGTTTGGCTACCGGTACTCCTCCAGCAAGTTCAGAATCCATTTGTACCGGCCGGCCCGTCGACCGGTAGGTCGATAGGTCGGCCGGTCGTTTGATATGTCGGCCGGTCCGTGGATAGGTCGGTTTGTTTTTGTACCGAAATGGTAACTCTGTCATTTCTCTACCGTTTTGGACGGGGGTGGGCTCATTTGAATCGTGTCGCCCCCCTGGGGGCGTCTTTGGGGGTCTCAAGGTTCGGGGACCCCCAGGGACCCCCAAATGGTAACTGTCATTCCTCTACCGTTTTGGACGGGGTGGGCTCATTTGAATCGTGTGAATCGGGAAATAGCTTGGTTAAATGTCCATATCAAGTGATATCTGAAAAGTGTGTGAGAGAGAGCTATAGTAAGAAGAATATGCAGATCAATATAAATGGTTCTCTGTCTCCCTCCCATCAATAAAGATCTATCATGAAAATGTCAAGAGTTACCATGTGGGGGTCCCCGAACCTCCTAAACCCCGATAATGCACCCAGAGAGGCAACACGATTCCAACCAACCCCTGTCCAAAACGGTTGAGAATTGATAGTTACCATGGGGGGGTCCCTGGGGGTCCCCGAACCTTGAGACCCCCAAAGACGCCCCCAGGGGGGCGACACGATTCAAATGAGCCCACCCCCGTCCAAAACGGTAGAGGAATGACAGAGTTACCATTTGGGGGTCCCTGGAGGTCCTTGAGGGTCCCCGAATCTTGAGACCCCCAAAGACGCCCCCAGGGGGGCGACACGATTCAAATGAGCCCACCCCCGTCCAAAACGGTAGAGAAATGACAGTTACCATTTGGGGGTCCCTGGGGGTCCCCGAACCTTGAGACCCCCAAAGACGCCCCCAGGGGGGCAACACGATTCAAATGAGCCCACCCCCGTCCAAAACGCTAGAGGAATGACAGAGTTACCATTTGGGGGTCCCTGGAGGTCCTTGAGGGTCCCCGAACCTTGAGACCCCCAAAGACGCCCCCGGGTGGGCGACACGATTCCAAAGAGCCCACCCCCATCCAAAACGGTTGAGAAATGGCCGAATGGCCGACATATCCACGGACCGGCCGACATATCAAACGACCGGCCGACCTATCCACGGACCGGCCGACCTATCGCACCGACCGACCGACGGGCCGGCCGGTACAAATGGATTCTGCCCTCCCTCTACTTTTATGTGACACATTCATCGGCTACTTATAATTAAACCCCCTTTTTCAGTTACTGATGTACTTCAAACAAATTGGTCCCACACGAAGCTTCACTAATAACACCGCAAATTCTACTGTATACACTAGTAGCGTCACGTTTTGACTTTTGATACAACCCCTTGATTCAACCCCTGTTCCCCTGTTCCCTTCCCTCACAGAGACTCGGTGCAGGCTGACGGGATCAGAGCCAATGCTCTATCTGTTGCCAGCACAGCCATCGCTGCTGCTCAGTGGTCATCCAGCCAGGTACAGCTTGTGGAGTGGTGTCTTTCATCCTTTTCTTCAGTAAAATGATGGTTTTTCAGGAGCTGATGCCGCATGGCGTCTTTAACATCAAAACTCTTTGTAGTATTTTGCTAATATTGCTTTGTTGATAGCTTCTGGTATGCTGTTCAAAAAGTGAAAAAACACCTGAAATGAAAGCTCCCTTGTTTATTTGTGACATTTCAACCGTATTCTTCAATACGGTTGGAATGCGACTAATACAGTACTTTACAGTACAGTTTACAGATCATATATGTTTCTACTAAGCACCTGACCTTAGAGGTTTGACCTGCACTTTATTATTCCTCATATAAGTTTCTACCTTGTAGTTGCAGCAGGGCTTAGGCGCCACCTCTGACTCCATGCAGGACAACTATGCTCAGTGTACACAGGTCAGTGAAAAAAATCATGTCCGCGTCACATGAATGATTTTTAAATGGAATTGCATAACGTTTAATCAGCGGCTTCATACTTTCTCCTACAGACCTATCAGCTGTGGCCCCAGCAGCCCGAAGCATTGGCACCGGTCATAGGAGACGGACTGTTAGGAGGTACTATAGTAGAAACTAGTAATGGTCATTGTGTTGAACGACGTGCTAAATGAAACCCATCTATGACATCTATTACTATTACAACAAATAATTGTTCCTGTCCACACAGCTGCTCCAGGAGTGATCCCAGCAGTCTCAGGGGTTCTGCCTGCCCAGGTTTACCAGCCACTCCTTATCGGCCAGTCTGCGATACAGGTAGATGCTTCATCAATAGCACTAGACTCAAACTAGACTTAAAGACATGTGGGTCAACCAATAGGAACACGGAGGGAAGGGGGGACGTCATGTGGGTCAATACAACATCATCAAATAGAGAGCTACTTGAGCCCACACTGTTTCTTGATATTGATGCTGTCTTCCCTCGACTGGAAAACGTCTTGGATCAACTCCTGTAGCGTGCTATACAAATAAAGGGCACTTGGACTAACCTCAAAGGCAAAGCCATGCCCACCGATTTGTCTTCTGTCTTGTTCTCCTCCCCTCAGGCGCACCAATTTGTCGGGGAAATAGACGTGGCGCTGCAGGCCGGCACCGCGGCACTGGCGGCATCCTCGGCTGATGGAAACACATCTGGTAAGACGAGTTGACCACACAATAGTTGTATCCACAGGATAGAACATTACAGTGAATGGATGAAATGATTTCATGCACGTACTGCTCTGTTTTGTCACCAGCTGCCCCTGACACATCCACTTACCAGTACGATGAGTCTTCTGGTTACTACTATGATCCACAGACGGGGCTGTACTATGATGCTAACAGCCAAGTATGGCCTTTTATGCGTTTGTTTTTATTTTATTTGTTTTCAGTTGCGTTTCAGTTCTACTTGAAGCCATTTTAATCCTCCAACATTACCTTGTTGTTGTCAATAGTACTACTACAACTCCCAGACTCAGCAGTACCTGTACTGGGACAGCGAGCAACACATGTATGTCCCTGCCCCCGACATGGGCGCGGAGCAGGCCTCCGCAGCGGGCACTTCAGCTAGCGCCGCCACTTCAGCCACCGCGGCTAACAAGGAGCCCAAGGAGAAGAAAGAGAAACCAAAGAGCAAGTCTGCGCAGCAGGTCAGTCACGGGAAACGTTTTAACTCGCTTGTTGTTGTTGTTTTGTGCTCTCGGGTTTGAAGAGCTTTTGGAGATAAATTCTGGCATTCCCCGTTTTATTCCCCCATTAGATCGCTAAAGACATGGAACGCTGGGCGAAGACCTTGAACAAGCAAAAGGAAACTCAAAGCTTCAAGAGTAGCTTCCAGCCGGCGTTGGGACAGTCCAGGGAGGAGGAGGGCAGAGAGTCTGCTGCAGCAGACGCAGGCTTCACCACCCTGTTTGAGAAAAAGGTGCTTAATCCATAACCCATTAAGACACATTCTACAAATGGATTCTAATTCAGTAGTTTTCACACTTTATAGATTTATAGCCAACGCTAAAATCTAAAATGACACGGATGCTTTCCCGGGCAGTACTTTTGTCATAGGACAAATGTGTAATAGCAGATCTGCAAGCTCACAACACATCACAACATCCCATAACATGAGCTTGCTGATTTATCTTTTATATTTTTGTGAAACTTTCACCTGCAGTGACATTGCAAACAAAGAGGGTAGGAGTGCACACCAAGAGTAGGGAGGTGCTCTGCTGACCACGGGAGATAAACTTTAAAATGGAAAGGAGAGGTCGTTCCCCTAATGGGGACACCGGGTTGAAAGTGCTTAAATTAATGTAGCCACAGAGGGGAGTGGGGAGGGAGTGTGTGTACACAAACAGACCTGCGATTCTGTGACTAGAAGAGAACACCACTCATTTGTTTGTGTGTGGAGAGAGTCAGAAACTCCAATTGTTTGAAATGTTTTTGTTGGCTTATTAACAACTCTTAAATGTTTGTTCGGAAAGTTGATATAGTAACAGGACTTTGATGGCCTCCAGGTTAGCTCTACTGTATTATCTGATAGCCCGTGAACACATACAGTATATCCTGGAACCCGGTACATGTTAACATTTCTATGCATTCTATGACACGACTTCTGTTATTTCAGCAAAATGGCGGCTTTGAGGTGCAGGCCTTTATGCATGAGCACATGAAGATCATAGAACAACAAGAATTGGCAGCAAAGGTGAGGCGACGGACTATGAAAGACAGCACTAGGCAACTAGTAGAAATGACTAGAAGTGAATGCCCTAAATTGTACATGTATTCATGAGGTAGATGTTTATTTCCCAGAGTGAATCGTTTGAAATAACTTTAAATGTGTTCATGTATTTGTAAATGCAGCAGAGTGGCCTGGTCGCAGCCTACAACGGGGACAGTGACCCAGAGGAAGGTGCCGGCTCAGAGCAGACGGAGGAGGAAACTGCCACTCTGACCGACTGGACAAAGATGGCGTGTCTGCTCTGTCGGAGGCAGTTCCCTAACAAAGAGGCCCTTCTGCGACACCAGCAGCTCTCCGACCTACACAAGGTACAGTAGGGCACTGAATCTGAGCGACACCGTCACTGTGTGCATATTTTGGGATCTGCCATCTGCTAGGGGTGTACGTCCGACAGTCCCTTGGCACGGGATTAGTCCCTTGAGACGGGACTTTTGCAATGCTGCACACTTAAAATTGGCCATTTTACAATTCTCTGTGGTCACGTTGTTAAGAGAATTTAATCTGTCGCTGTTAATTGTTTCAGCAAAACCTGGAAATTCAGCGGCGATCTAAGCTATCGGAAGCCGAGCTGGAGGAGTTGGAAAGGACGGAGGTATTTTGATCCAAATCTGTTCTTCTTCGTCTGCGAGGTCGATGGGATGCTTAATAAGATCATTATTTCACGCTTGTTTTCCATTTGCCTACAGCTGAAGTACAGAGACCGAGCTGCAGAGAGAAGGGAGAAGTACGGTGTTCCTGAACCACCCGCTCCTAAAAAGAAGAAATTCTACCAGCCTCCCACTCCCACAGTGTAAGACAGTGAATCACGACCTTTTTCATTTAACCCATTCTGACCGGGCACCCATTTTGGTGTTGGCATCATGTTATGCTTTAGCTATTTAAAAATAGCAGATCTACAAGCTCATATCGCGCCACCGAGTGGCGCGATACGAGCTTGTAGGTCTGCTATTTTTGAAAAATCAAAGAACGACTGACATTTTTAGAATCTGATCTCAGGTCAGAATGGGTTCATCAGACCAGTGTGTGTCCAGTGGAAACCTCGTATGAATCTGATCTCAGGTCAGAATGGGTTAAAGAACCCCCCCCAGTTTGATATGCATTGGGCTATTCAATTCTGCGTACAAATGGAGCTGTAACGGTCCATTTGTACCAGAGGCGTATCTACAATAAGGCGAGGACAGGTGTCCGCCTGTCCAAATCCATTTTCTGCCTGGCCAAAAACAAGACCTGAGAACTATTAGTGGACAGCTTATTGGCCGTTGCGCGTATAGAGTGCGACCCTCAATCACCCATTGGAATGTAAATGCATGCCTTTCAGCCTTTGTATCCTACTGTCTGGCAGGTATATCTCTTTGAAAACCTTTAGTGCTACTGATGTGTGCGGGGACGACGACAATGAACACATCTTGCCTGCCCAAAATGTAATTCCTGGAAACACCACTGATTTGTACACTGTTAGAGTATTTTCCTTTAGTTCCTTCCTAGCTATCAGTCATTTAGCTGGGGACCCCTTGGAACCCCCTCAAGGACGCCTGGGGGTCCCCAAATATTCGAAATGCTAAATTTGGTCAGTCACAAAATGTATTTCCTTATCTTGAACATTATTAGCACTATTATAGAACGCCGCATCAGTAAACGTTAATCATCTCTGAAAGGATACTGTTGCAAACGCCGTGCAGTGATGGGTCTTTGAAGATCATGGTCCGATTAATGTCATGAACGTTGGTTAACTTCCGGACATCAATCGGACCATGCAATCTACAATATCCAAAGGGGCTTTGACAATATTTGCCAACACAGCTGACGTTTGTTCACGGTATGGAATCTTAATTTGCGCACACAAACTATGAGCAGCCCACCAAAGACTGTCTGACCAGCGATAATAACAATGATTTTCACACAGAAACTATGAGCAGCCCACCAAAGACGGTCTGACCAGCGATAACATTGGGAACAAGATGCTGCAGGCCATGGGCTGGCAGGAGGGCAAAGGTCTGGGACGTCACCAGCAAGGCATCACCGCTCCCATCGCAGTGAGTTGACCGTGTTCATTTTGACAGCAGATTTTGAATAAAATATAAAGTTTTGGTCATCTGAAAATCATAAAATGACTTGTCTTCGTTCTACTGGATCTCTTCTCCACTAGTCCCTCCCTAACATTTTAGTCTAGTTTTTTTTTTTTTACACAATTGTCAATTTATTTGGTTTTAGTCATCATTAGTTTAGTTTTCATTTAATTTGTCTGTAGTTTTAGTCGAGGCAATGAACACTGTATTATCCACAACTTGCTAGAGGTTGGGGGGGGGGGTCGGGGGGTCTACCCATGTCAAACCTACGCCAAACCTACCTCTTCTAATAACCGTCTTCCCATCTCGCTCCAGGCCTCGTTAAGGACCAAGGGCACAGGCCTGGGAATCAAAGGAAGTTCGTATGAGCTCTCGGCATCCGACACCTACAAGGACGCTGTCCGGAAAGCCATGTTTGCACGCTTCACTGAAATCGAATGAATATGCCTGAGAGAAGGAGAGGGATGGGATGTGGGGAGGGGAGGGGAGGGGGGGGGGAGGTGTACAGTTTCACAAATGATTGCCATAGGAAAAATCAATGAAATAACAGACACTGATGATACTGTGAATATATTTCTTTTCTCTATGGCTCAAGTATGTATTTCTATTTTCTCATTGTATATAAATTTAAGTTTTTCTTTTTTTCTTCTCTTTTGTACAGTGGACCATGTACACTGACTATGGTTATTTGTACAGAATACTAATGTGATCCTTTGAGCTCTCCTCTGTTGTTATAGTAAAGATAAACATTGTGCTCATGATGTTTTCTCTGGTGTGTGTGTGTGTGTGTATATAAGAGTAATAATAATGTACTATTAAACAGTACCAGCCCTTTAAGTTCCCTTGAACAACACATTGAACTGTTCCAGTCTAGCTGCTCAATGGCCTTTGGCCAACAATAGAAGCCTGGATTTACCGGGAAGCTTAACGGAGCAATTCGCCCATTTCTAAACGTTCATATGTGTGTTTTTCATTAATGTCCATATTATTATAACATTTTCTATCAACTCGCTCTGCATCTCATTGGTGAGCTGTGGACGGTTCAGAAACCATCAAGACATCTGGGGATTCCAAGCTAATAGAAACTAGAGCTTTTCGCTTTATGGAAAGTTGGCATGCTGCAATGGAAGCCATTGTTCCTACATTCATTTAAATAGAAAGTTTAATATCTTAGTTTGAAATGGCCAAACCTGCTGACCTTCTGATGGGGGCATGTTTCTGAATGGTTCACAGCCCTTCTCTGAGACACAATGAGTAGATGCACATGTTGCTGTCCTAGTGAGCATTAGTGAGAACCAAATACTATAATGGTATGAAAGTGGTCCTTTAAAAAAGTGAAAACCCAAGACAAACAAAAGTATAACTATGTAATATTGCACAACCGTGGAATCTTATATTGCAGGGTACAGACTGACTAGTCAATGAAATGACTTCATTCTGAATTTTAGAAGTTGGCCAGCAGATTTCTAGAAGGAGTAGTCAATGTACAGGAGGGTTTGGGTTCACATTTAGAAGTATGCCGACGCCCTCCTGTGCTTGTAGGACATCTATAATTGCACAGTACACTGAAGACAAAAGTTACTGTAGTCTTGTGTGCATAAAATAAAGAGACCAAATGGTCAATCGTCATGAAATGATTTGCAGGCAAAACTCATGCTTGTATGTGGGAAAGGTCCCTGACTTTAAAAGGCAGATATGCTGTACCCTTTAAAAGTGGCTGTGTCACTTAAAATGTATTTTATCCTTTTGAGGGTTTTTTTTATGTACTTGTTCTATACTTTTATTGTTGTATAGTATGCTGTCTGCTTTGACCTTGTTTTGGAAAGGTATCACTTGTAAAAAAGGTTTTTAATCTCAGTGTGATTTCCTGGGTAAATAAAGGTTATATATAAATACAATTGATTTCCACTGCTCAAGGTTTTTGTTGTGTTACTTAGAATCAATAAGAATACAATATCTCATTTGTTTACAAGTGCATACTGTAACCTGGGTTGTTCCAAGTTATTCCAATAGCTGATATTGCAGAAATATTGAATTTCTAACATATCTGATAATTTTCTTTATTGAGATATAATTGTGGTTACTTTCAATGGGGCCTATTCGCAATCATGTTTCTGAAATGGTACATAAATGGTGCATTTATATAGCATCTTACTCTTTATCCAAGGCGCTTTACATAGATTGTGCATTACATTCACCCATTCACATACATTCATACACTGATGGCGGCAGAAACCATGCAAGGCACCAACCAGCACATCAGGAGCAATTAGGGGATTCAGTGTCTTGCTCAAGGACTCTTCGACACTAACACTGTGGGAGTCCGGTTTCGAACTGGGAACCTTGCGGTTACCATCCGGCCACTCTACCCCTGAGTCACCGCCGACCCCATTTAGTCATCGTCGGATCTCTTAAAGCTGCTCATTACAATTTGTGTCATGGTCGGTCTCCACACATTAATCTATCCCTTTTGAGATGTGGACCCACACAGGGTCTAAATCGGTCCTGGAGGGGAGGGATCAGGCGGTACCCCCCGTTATGAAACCTGTCCTTATCCCCCAGCCTGAGCCCCTGCTTCAGCCTCGGGCACAGACAGACCAATGGGCTCATATGTTTCTGAACTGTCCCACTCATAAATACCATTAGAAAATCTTTCATGTTTGGGTGCCCGGGGCCCACATGCGGCCCCGTGCACTTAATGTGGCCCTCATGGGTTAATATCGGAATACTGATACAGTATTGATTTCAGCTAATTACTAATATTAATTATTTTTTATGTCCAATGTATTTAGTTCAAAAAGTTAACTATAACTAAATGCATTTGAAATGAAATAAAAAGGTTACTTTTCAGGATTCCAATTCAAGAATAGCAAAAGATTATTCAGGATTTCAATTAAAATATAGCAAAAATAGCTGATCTACAAGCTCAAAATGTGTCACGTTTTGAACTCGTAGATCGGCTATTTTTGCTACAGTAATATGCAATGCGGCCCTCTGGAGTGAGTGCATGTGGAAATATAGTGGCCCTCTCCATCGTCAAAGTTTTCCACCCCTGTACTATGTTATCCTATGGTTGATTATGTTGATTTGTTTGGATTCACCATGATGCAACGTCCATCCTCTGCAAACCTTTTTTCATTGACCATCATCAACAGAATTATAGCTTTATTGTCACGTCACAGATTTACAAAGTAAAACAGTTGGTCACATTTGTGGAATATGTTGCCATGGTTGTGGCAGTCTATAACCAGTGGTTCCCAAAGTGGGGTCCGGGGACCCCTAGGGGTCCTTGAGGGAGTTCCAGGGGGTCCCAATCTAAATGATAGTTTGGAACCAAGTTGACCCTTCTGTGTGGAGTTTGCATGTTCTCCCCGTGTCCCCTAGGGTAGGTACCCTCACAAAAAACATGCAGTAATCCTGGTCACTAAACTGCCTCCCCCTGGCCAGCCGGGGTGCCTGATGGAGGGGAAAGGAACTGGTTGGAATAACGTGTTCCTTCCACGCACTACGTCCAACCAGGGAAATTCCCCCCTGTCAGGTGTAAAGGAGCAACTTAGACACTCAGGCATGAAGGAAGCATGAGTTCAAGTCCGTTGCCCACCCCTTGTTCCCCATATATGGGGACTAGGTTGGTGGAGGGTGTGTAGAGCCCAGGATCACATTAGATGATTGACACAGGGGTGAAAAATGGGTTACAAAATCGTGGGATAAAAAATATATATATAAAAAAAAGGGGTCCGTAGACTAATGCATGTCAAACTGGGGGTCCTTGAAATTAAACAGCATATCTTTTCAAATGGGGTGTCCGTGGGCTAATTATTACTCCTTGATGATAAACTACGGCCTACTACACCACAAGTCTTGACTGGCACTGCTGCTACTGGGAAGATTGGACTTTTATCATGCAAACTGACAGATGTGTCATCGAGCAGTGTTTTATCTCTGTGTGCAAACTACAAAGTGGTTGACTTGAGTGACCTCTGTGTGTGATGTGATAATTGGATCACCAGGGGGCAGTATCCATTATATTTGGTACAGTGATGGATAATGACTGGCCTATAAAAGTCACCAGGAGAAAAACATTGTATAAATCCAGTATTAAATAAGGTAAAATTAAATTACATTAAGGTAAATGTAATTACCTTGTCTTGCTAAAAAGAAAAAAAGAAATAATAATCACATTTCATATTTTTTTGAAATATTTAACAATGAAAGTGACTGGCTGGTTGTCAAAGATACATCATAGCCTGAGGTCATAGCCTGTCCCCCCGACTGGATTCCAAGTACACAGCTAGGCCACGGATTGTGTCAATTAGAGCCGGTCTGTCGCCCCAAATTGTGTGACATGTCCATAGGCCTTAGCTAAACTCGCATGCCACTTCACAAATAGGCATCAACTGTCTTGTGCATGCAGCCAGCAGGACAAGAAACTCAGTAGCCTTTTTTTTTTCTTTTCAAATCTGTCAACGACAATACAGTAGTTGTTTGCTGTTTTGGGGTGACCTCATATGACGTTCACAAACTATACACCTCGTCACTTGCTATAGCTACAGATTGCACAGGGAAGCCATGCCATTATTAGACCATTTGTTGTGTTTTTAGTCGGCTCTCTGGCAAGCGAGCACACCCACATTATTTTCATTTGCTGTTGGTAGTCATGGATGCGCCAGTTCTCACCTAATGCCGTGTGGGTGTTCAGACTGATCCAAACTGTACTGAATAAATGTTATCATGCGTACGGCAATGTCTTCAGACTATAGACTTAAAGTAACTGTAACTTATTATTTTATGAATACATTTTACATTTTGTCCAATCTGTATGATAGAGTATGTTAGTACAACTTGTATTTTGTCTCCCTGCTCTTCTATTGAGACATTTTGATTGCGCATGTCAAAGGTCATGTCTCATCTAGACAGGTCAAAGGTCAAGTCTCATCTAGACACACATTTTGACCTGATGGTCAAGATTCAATTCATCCCCAGAGCAAGCAGGTCGGCTCTATTAGTTTAAAGGTAAAGATATTAGCAACAAAGGGAGTCTACCAACACGCCTCAAGCCTGGAACGGCTGGTCCGGTGCATCACAGGAACAAGGAAGAAGGAGAGGACACTGGAGCAGCACAGACATTTTAAGCATTGTATTAGCTGCTAGTATATATAAAAAGACTAACGTTTCGACCTATGCGGTCTTCATCAGAGTCATCATATGACTCTCCTCCTTCTGTAAAAATCACACCCGTGTGAACTGAGTGTTGCAATTCCCCCCCTCCCCCCTCATCTCTCTCTCTCTCTCTCTCATTAGCAGGCAACAGTTCAGCACTATCCCTCTCTCTGTTTCTGGCACAACATCTCCCCTACTGGTACTCATAGTCATATACTGGTGCTCATTAACCAACACATAGGCACATAGGTGAACACGGACATTGCTGTTCCTTGGAGTGGTTGCACCACTTAAAAATGTTAGCACTTGTGCAGGACGAGCACGAGCTCCCACCATGCACCAGTACTTAATTTATACTTGAACGTATAGGGCCTTCCTTCTAACCTGACGCTGCCAGATCCAAGAAGCTTGCTACACACTTTTGTTTCACAGTCTTGGGGAACATGGTTACTCAATACCGCCCCCATCTGGCAGAGTCAGGTTAAGGTTACCTTCGTTCCCCTTTGGGCTCAACCTTCTTTAAGGAGAAGGTCTCAAAAATAGCAGATGTATAAGCTCATGTGTCGCGATGTCATGTGATGTGAACTTGCAGATCGTCTATTTACCGTAAAAATAAAAGTGCGTTGTAAATGCTTACTCTGTTGGGAGACTGATAAAACATCAGCTTTACTAGAAACTGTGTGATTGACCTACTATAACAGAGTGCACACAGCTACTATTGTTATCATCGTCATCCATTCCCATCATTATACAATAAATAAATAATATTTCAGATTATGTGGTTGATAGACATTTATCCCTTGTGCATGAACAGCTGCAATCTGAACAGGAGTTAATTCTGCTGATCTGCACTTCCGCTGATCCACAGAACTGCATGATGAGACGTTTTCAAACATCAAAAGCTCATGCACTGACTTCACTAACTATTAAAAACAAACTAGACTATATGGCATGAGGTCTGAATTTATTCAGATTACTGTTAACTGATCTTTGAAGACTGCAATGAGATGTAGCCTATAGCTCTGTTTAGCCTACTTGTGGTTTTGTGAGCTAGAAGAAAGAAAGTTTTGGGCGTGAGAATCTACACCCCTTGCAGATCGACAACCCATGATTTCAAGTCCACCAACGTGGGCCCTTAAAACAGCATACTTGATACATGTCAACCACAGGAAAGTTTTTTTCACTCCAAGATGACACGCTACCTAGACAACACTCTAGCAGTAATTGCTAGCTGTCTCTTGGTTTGTTACAGTGTCAGTGACGTGGATCCATACAAATTACAAAGGCCAATTCCCGGTCTGGTGAACTGCAATGATCCTGCAGAGCTCAACCTGTCGAGTAGCGGCCAGGATTACAGCTTCATAGGCAATTGGCACTGGGTGAAAAATTGGTTACAAAGATCGTGGGATAAAAAAAAATTAAATAATCAGTTTGTTGTTTAAACCTCTGAGAGTGTACCCTTACAGGTCCATTTGGTAAAATGTGTACACTATACACTCTAAATGAACACCAAGGATTTCACAGTGTAGCGGTACTGTATAACCTCTCTGATTGTACTGATTTTCAGACGTAGCAATATGACAGCTATGCAGTAAAAATATCCATGTGGGTAAACTGGAACAGGGCATCGAGTTGCTCCTCATGAGAACTTTCCAATTCGCCATACTTCTGTTGCTAATATAGCCTATCCATGATCTGACAAGCTCTCAGTCTCCTTCAGCAGAAATATCCAATTAATTTGACCATGACTTTGGATCATGGAGCATTATCTGGACAAACTGTTTTCCTAAAAAGTCCTAACTTTTAAGTTTTATGTAAACATGAAACATTGTGGCCATATACGTACACTGCCAAGCAGATTTTGTCAAGCTGCACATGCAGTCACTGTTGAAATGTTTGTTTTACTTTTCCTCTTGGATTTGAAGTACCTCTAAGACGACTCTCAGGAGAGATGCACGACAAACAGAATAACGCACACTGGCGGCAATACACTCGACTTATGCAAGCAAGTCCTTTAATGCTTGGGCCAGCTGTCCAAACAGAGGACAGCTGAAGTTAATAACCGCAGAAGAACATACAGCAGACAACGTTCATTTAGAAAGGGTTTAGCTATATTGTGAATTTTTCGGATTCATAAAACGAGGTATTTCAGGAGTATTCCATCAGAATTCTTTGTTTGATCCCTCAAACAAATATTGCAGATATTTGTCCCTCTAACTTAATAACATTTGAGCATGCTTGTTCAGGTTGATTAGCTGTCTGCTTCTCTTGCTCATTATTAGCCAACAAACACAAGGCCAAACACAACATTTTTATAAATATATTTTAAAGTCAACAACACAGCCTTTGAAAGTGCTCTTACAAAAATAAAAAGTATAATACTATTGAACACACAGCAGCTGTCATTCCTCTAACCATCATACGCACGCACACGTGCACACACACACACACACACACACACACACACACACACACACACACACACACACACACACACACACACTCTCTCCCTAATTGTTTGCTGATTCAAAGCTGTTTAGCGGAACTATGAGGAGTTCATTTCTGTTGTACGGGAGATTGCTAGTTGCTACTTGAGAGTTCTCGGTTTTGTCACGTGACCCTACCCTATCATTTTGACCATACTGTAGCTACAGTACCTCAGGACATTAACAATAATTGGATGGATTGAGATCAATGTGTAGTACTTTACAGTATGAAGCTTTACCCATCTACTATATAGGCTATACTAGCTGTACAGGCTAGGTGAGAGCAATGCACTGAATCCTCTTGCATAGTGGGGTTAGTGGGGTCATAGTGGGGTTAGTGGGGTCATAGTGGGGTTAGTGGGGTCATAGTGGGGTTAGTGGGGTCATAGTGGGGTTAGTGGGGTCATAGTGGGGTTAGTGGGGTCATAGTGGGGTTAGTGGGGTCATAGTGGGGTTAGTGGGGTCATAGTGGGGTTAGTGGGGTCATAGTGGGGTTAGTGGGGTCATAGTGGGGTTAGTGGGGTCATAGTGGGGTTAGTGGGGTCATACAGGCTAGGTGAGTGCAATGCACTGAATCCTCTTGCATGGTGGGGTCATAGTGGGGTTAGTGGGGTCATACAGGCTAGGTGAGAGCAATCCAGTGAATTTGCAGTGCCGGATTTCTCATGAGTGGGCCTACGTGGAATGGTTGGGAATTTATTGCTATAACAGGATTTTCAGATTCCTGTTTTACTGGAAAAAGGGATGACTTGTTGAAAACACACACGCACAATTATTTTAATTTAAATTTAATTGATTTTTTTCTTTTAACTATTTGATGCTATTGCTGCTTTAACCAGCATATAAAAGTATCTCTTCTAAAGATATATATTATAATAGTTTCTCATCTCTACTCCATAAGGTAGGGAGGGAGGTCTGAGCCCCACTCGCCCATTGATACCAGCCACCCATGCTCCTCGGAGCACAAGTCTCCGACAGGTCAGGTAGGATATTATAGGCCAGCAATGTTCAAAACTATTTAATTCATAGCAGTACCGTAGTACGGATGAAACAAAGATAGTTACAGACAAGGGTGGAGCACACCTACAGAATCCTATTGCCAGACAGTACATTTGATGTTTAACCATTCATTCTTAAGCTTTTTGAGACAAAGTAATCGAAAGGGTCAGATCAATCAAATGCATCATGCTACCTATTATAACTTAAATCAGTAACACAAAATAACTGACATGAGTGTCTTTTAATCCTCAAAGACTGCAGAGACATTTTGAGACATGGCATGCCTTACCGGTTTGGTAACATCCGTTTTAGGCCACTACAACATTTATTCAGAACTATCCATGGTATGTCTGAGATTTTGTCTTTTGCATTTTTCGGCAATGGCCGTGAATGATATTTGATGTCCATAGTCATCTCCCACCCTCCCTTTTTGGGGCCCTGTTCCTCTGGCCACTCTCTCCTGGAGAGGAGAGGCACCTGGCCGTTCCTTCAAGGAATTCCTCCCACAGCGAGGAACAATGCTCAGGGGGGTGTATATATAGGCCTACCAGTACACATCGTAGGTTCTCTGATGGCAAAAGAGGAGAATGGGCCAGGCGGTCCTCATGTATGTTTATGTGTGTGAGAGGGGGTGCTTTGTGAACTTGTCCTGTACAAACGTTCTCCGATGATTGAAGTCCGGGGAGAATAACAAACAAGCATCTTAGCGGTATGGCAGATGTCTCCTCTTGATAGAGACTTCAGAACCTCATTGCTGTGGTCACGTCTGACTCGTTTCGCGTTATGTAAGAAAAAGTCACAAGCGCTATATAGCTTCATTGTGTTGCATCCTGTCGTTTGCCTCACCAAGTGCTCCAAATGCTCTGCCATGACACGTACAGTACGTTGGAAACATTCTTGACTTGTATTTCAGGAGGTTAAAAATGACTGTGAATGTTATTGACGTTGGACTAATACAGCACACATGCAGTAAGTGAGTAATCGCTGGCTGTCTTGTATGTGGGTGGCTCAAAAAGCTCCAATTGGGGGTCACGGTGGCACAGTCGTTATAGTGCTGTCGCCTCACAGCTAGAAGGTCCTGGGTTCCATTCCCGCTCGGGACGCTGTGGGCGCTGGCGGCTGTCCTTTCCTTTGCGTCGTCAGTGCCCATACTCGAGGCGGCGTTGGCGAAAGGGCCTTTCTGTGTGGAGTTTGCATGTTCTGAGGGTAGGTACCCTCACAAAAGATATGCAGTAATCCTGGTCTCTAAACTACCTCCCCCTGGCCAGCCGGGGCGCCTGATGGAGGGGAAAGGAACTGGTTGGAATAACGTGTTCCTTCCACGCGCTACGTCCAACCAGGGAAACTCCCCCCTGTCAGGTGTAAGGAGCGACTTGGACACTCATGCATGAAGGAAGCATGAGTTCAAGTCTGTTGCTCTCCCCAGGTTGGCGGAGGGTGTGTAGAGGCCAGGATCACATTAGATAATTGAGGGGTTACAAAATCGTGGGATAAAAATGAAAGAAAACAAAAGGTCCAATTAAGGCATCCACAAGGATCATTCCCTGACTGATGTCAATCAAAACATCACTGGAAATGTTACAAAACAACACCGTGTCATACTTTATGGCCATGCATAGCATAATGTAATACGGTCTGTTGATCAGAGACATTTTACAGAATTATACAATACCTTTCATATTCACACAAGTGCGCTGCTTCCACATGAATTATTGAGTCATTATTATTATGGAATTGAATGTTATTATTAACATATCAATCAAGATTTATATTGATTTATTTCAATATGATGTTGTCCAAGACTAAAATGTAAAGTAATACATGGAAAATCCAAGATTATACATATTCACCTAAGAAACATAGAAGTAGTTGAAGCCTGGGCCGTGGCTCAGTGGTCCAGGCACCTTGGCCGATAGTCAGAGTCTGGCAGTGTGCCGCGGGTTCGACTCCCCCATCTCTCTCCCTCATTTCCTGCCAGCCTACTGTCTGTCTCTCTATTAAAAATATAAAATAAAATGGAAAGCCGCAAAAAAACACATACAAAAAAAGGAAATAGTTGAAAATAACTCTGAACACTAATAAATAAATTTCTTGTTTGTGTTATCATCACCATAATTATTACGGAATAATCACAACTTTCAACTTTTTTGCCAAACACGACCACCTCAGCAAAGAAGAAAACAACTTCTTAGAAGTTATTTTCTTCAACACCTACAGTAATGGTACGTGTGAGTCATATCCGTCAAAACACCACAGACAGTGTCACGTGTTACCAGCGTTAGTGCTTATTATGTTCCACAGGAATGATGAGTTCCCCACATTATGCACTGCAGCCAATTCTCACCAAAATGTAGCTCAAATCCCGAACAATTGCATAACCCCACAAATTGTCCACAGCATGGTGGGACCTTGCGACCGTGCTCGTGATAATGAAAGAGGGAATTTGCCTCTCTCCCCAACTTGCCGAGACCACTGGGCCATTATGGGGTGTTGGCCTTAATTGACTTGGATCACAGCATCTTCCAGCAGAACAAACTGAATGGGCTTAGTGATCTGTGATGGAATGTATTCTCCATCTTCACCTCTCATTATGGGGATGGTTGTGTCCATACGGGCCGAGGGGACACGGGAGGTTGCCCATCTCCCTGCTTGAGGGGAAAGCTCCTTGGCAGAGATGCTCTTCCTACAAAAAAGACTGAGGCCAGCTTTGAAGAATATTTGTTTTGATGGGTTAAGACCGAATAAGTAATTAATTATCTTCATCTTTTGTTTTTTTTATTATTCAAAAGTTTGTTTATTTTCCAAAATGGTACATATCAGTTTAGTACAATACAATGCAGCAGCAGCAGCAAGAAACAAAACAACAAAAGAAGAAAAAAATAAGAGAAAAAAAATCATTCATTCATGTTCATGATTCATGTACATCCAAAATTCGTCCCATGTCTCTTTCCCCATTCACCCTGCCCAACATATATTCATATGATGTGATTTTAAACATGTCTTCATTCCATTCTTTAAGCCAGTGGCGTCTGGGGACCCCCAGGGGTACCTGAGGGAGTTCCAGGGGGTCCCCAGCTAAATGATAGTTTGGAACCAAACTGGAACCAAACTCTGAGAGTGGACAAATGGAACCAAATGGTTCCATTTCTCAGAGTTAAAATAACATTGATTTTACAATATAAATTGGGGGTCCCAGAGATAGAAATGCCATTAAATGGGGGTCTGTAGACTAATGCATGTCAAACTGGGGGGGTCCTTGAACGGGTTGAGAATCACTGCTAGAGCCGTAAACATCTTCTCTTATGGGGGTCCCTGGCATATATCGTTTCAAATGGGGGTCCGCAGGGCTAATTAGTGTCAATTTGGGGGTCCTTGACATGAAAAAGTTTGGGAACCCCTGCTTTAAGCCCAGGTGTTCTAGGGACCTTCCAATTACGCAGCAGTATTCTGGCAGCTGTAACAACTTAACAAGTCCAACTTTTATAACAGTGACATCATTTTTAGATATGGCAGGGACAACAATCCTGTCCCCTAATAGACAGATAGCTGCGGATCCCTGGGCAATGTGAATCCCACCCATTTCTCAAGGAAAGTACCTTACACCAGAAAGGGTATGCGACAGTCCCATATCATATGCATATATACATGTGCCAATTTATTCTTGCATTTCCAAATGTATTGTTATCCGCTATTCCCATTTTAAGTAATCTATAGTCGGTGTCAAATAATATCTATGAATTATCTTATATACTGAATACATTTCCCTCTTGCTTCACTAATCCCACTTCCTACATTTGCAATTATCTTCATTTTAAACTAGGGTTAGGCAACCTTGGCACAGGGGAGGGTTATCACTGGCACACTTATGAGAGGTTTTTTTTTCTTTAAAAAAATGAATACGGTATTCAAAAACAGTTTCGTCAGATAAATGAAGTCCACTCGCATTATACAAATTACATCCTGCACATAATTCGACTTTCATTCATTCAAACTGACTGACTGACTGGCTGGCTGGCTGGCTGGCTGGCTGGCTGGCTGGCTGACTGGGGAGGGAGTCCTGGAGATGGGTTAGTCTAATGATCCTGACATGAAAGAAAATATCACAAAAGAAGAAGAAAAAAATAAAGGTTGTTACGGTATGTAGTATATTTATATCACAAATGTATTCTCTGTGCCATTTCTTAAAATATAGTTGTTTGGATTCACTAGTTGTTCATCCTGTTCTAGCCTGTCCTGTATACAGTTTTGAGTTTGAGTCGGTTTCTCATGTCTGAAACCAGATGTATGCTATTTTCAAGTGTGAACGTGTCGCCTCTTTAGTTTGACAGATTTCTTACTTCCTCATCTCTTCCTTCTCATGACTATTGGCTATATTAGCAGTAGGGGTGTCTCGATACACTTTTTTCGTTTCCGATCCGATCCCGATACCACAATTTCTGTGTTAACCGATACCGAATACCGATACCAGAGAATAATATTTATAATAATACAAAAAGAAAAAATATCTTATTTTGAAGTCCACCGACTGGGAATAGTGTTTATAGCTATATATTTTGTTGTGTTTATAGCAGACTCCTCACTCAAATGTGCACTTGCAGTTTGGGCAACTCGAAAGCAAACTCCACATGCCCCAACATTGTATTTACCTGCCATAGTGTCAACCCCTTACCCTTACCCCTGTGTCAGATCTGTGGTTAGACTGACATATTCGCAGATACCGATATGACCAAATAAGGGCCGATCGATCCGATACTTTTCCGATACTGATACAGTATCGGGACTAGGGGTGTCCCAACAAATCGATTCGAATTAGAATCGAGATTCCCTCTATGAACGATTCAAAATCAATTCATAATTTCCAAAAATCGATATATATATATATATATTATTCTTTTCCTGCTTTCAGTTACAGGAGTTACATGGTGTTTGTGTTATGAAATGTAAGCTTACCCTATAATCACAATAACCATCATGTCTTCAGTCATTTTCAAGTCACTTCAGTTCAGCACAGCTGTATTGTAGTATTGAATCGAGAATCATTTTGAATAGAGAATAGTTTTGAATCTGGAAAGAAAATGCTTTAGAATTCGATTTTGAATCGAATCGTGACCCCAAGAATCTGAATCGAATCGAGGGACACCCAAAGATTTGCAGCCCTAATCGGGACATTTTCACTAGTAAAACAACCTGTGAGATTGAAATGGACAAGAAGGAGGTGTCTTGTCTGTGTCATCATGTCCTCTGTGGGGCTCCGCTGGTGGTGATCTCTGAACCATACATAACCCTTCATGCCTCCCCCCTGGGCAGCCATTCCCCATGCACTGGGTCAGCTCCTCTGTGCAGATGCTGTGCTTCTACATCCAAGATGAGGTTCACTCTCTACTCTCTTCAAAGGAAACTGACAGGTGGCTAACCCCTAGCTCCATGTACTGGAAGGTCAACGCTATGATCAAAGAAATTGGGGGAAAGATTAGAATGTCTCGATCTGCTTTGAATTCATACCCCAAAACATTCATACCCTACTACTACTACTACTACTGCATGCACATATACCGCTAACCTATTCCATCCATACAGTACTGTAGATTTTACATGATATATGTAAATGATGATACATCATACAGAATAGATTTACAGTGTGTGTGTGTGTGTGTGTGTGTGTGAGTGTGTGTGTGTGTGTGTGTGTGTGTGTGTGTGTGCGCGCGCGCGCGCGCGTGCGCGCGCGAGAGAGAGAGGTGAGGGTCTGTTGTAAAATATATTTATAACAAAGAGATTAAGCATAAATTATGATTCGAACAAAGGAATCAAATTTGAATTAAACATTTATTTATTTATTTTTTACAAACCAGTTTAGATGGCCTATAATAACTCTGAGATATAGATAAAGGGACGGGAGATATATAATATACCGTCCTCGTGTCGTGCGGTGTGAGTGTGACATCAAAACAGCTCCAGCCAATGACCTAGAAACGGGTGCTTTACGTGCGTAAACAGGGAGGGTGGTCTTTGTGACGCATGGATGGATGGCATATATATATAGGTGACAGCACAGCAGCAGCAGCTGATTTGATTGCTGAATGATTGCCTGTCAGTGGCAACACATATTGGATCCGTTGATTCCGTTCGATGTATTAATTCATCGGACGTGCATTGTCTGTTTTGTCCTGTGTGACCGCATGCAGTGCGTTGCATAAGATATACGACTATATAGTAGTGTGTGAGTGTCATTCCCTTTGTCTAGACTGGCACGTGTATCAAGCCTGTATGCACGCACGAGACGATCATATAGCCATATACACAAATAAAAAATGTACAAAAAATAGGAAAATTGTGAATGTGAACTAAACTGAAGTGAAGTGAACGAATTTGAAATTGTATTTTATTGCGCTGAACCATTACAAAAAAAAAAAACTATAACGGTCAAAATAAATAAACGACACTGCCTGGGAATCTGGGATGAAGGTTACTACTATAGTAGGGCGCGTGTCAGATAATACGAGAGCTGCCTGTGCGCGCGACTATAGCCTACTGTAACGACAGAATACATTGATTGGATCGTAGCTCCATACGGGAGGCGGAACCTGGACCCCTCCTCGCCTCGACGTCCCACTTTGAACAGATTATGATGAGGACAATTTGGTGAAGAACACACATGACATTTACACTGCAATTTAGAGCAGGGAACGCGGAGCGGAACGGAACGGAGTGGACCCCGTCGTGGCGCTGAGAGGAGTGGAGGCGCACCGAGCCCAAGTAAGAACCAGAGAGGAGATCCATCATCATCATCATCATCATCATCCGTGTGGAGATATTTGGAGTTTGGGGAGGAAAGACAGACAGACCTGGTAAGAATATATAGATCCGCCGTTATAAACTCGACCCGATCTCCGATATGGTTCTTCTCGTGCACGATTGGGTCAGCTTTTAACGTCATCGGCTGAACATCTCGCGTTTTAGCTAAATGCAAAACTTTTGAATCTCTTTTTTTTCTCTCCAAGGAACGGAGAAATGTAAAAGCCTAGGTGGAAAACGGTTGCGTTGTGCATGAAAGCAAAAGGCATGCTAGATAACGGTTTCAGTCAAGCTCGATCAAGGTGATGTCCCCCGATGCCAGCCAGGTATAGGCTATAGGTTGGTGGAGATCGAGGCGAGGCAAATAGCCAGATATATAACACAAGCGTCCTCCTATATCATTTGTGGAACAAAATGCGTTGACAGCTATTGTTTGATCACTGCCGAGCGGCAAAATAGCCGGCGTTCATCTTTCAAGCCTCGTTGGAACGAACGGGTAGAAATTACATCGTTTTCACAATAATACAGCTAATGAGTCTGGCACGGTGGCACCCTGTTGCACCCTGTCCATTGGCCCGTCTCCGAGGCTCAGAGCCAGCTGCCCATGCATGCATAAGATGCTTGAATCCCGGCTTGTAGGGTAGGAGGATGTAGCCTAGAATTTAATTTTACATTATGCAATTGATGATGGTGCGTAGCGTAGCCTACCACTTAACTGCTTGGATACAGGTGTCGACTGGAATGTCCATTTAGGACGATCTCACGATCATCAATCTGATGTTGAGGATCTTTTGTACAATATAATGATTATAGTGGCCTACTTAGGCTACTGATTTTTTTTCCTTTTTGTGCTGTAATGTATAATGTTCAAAGAACTCCATACATGGTTATATATCCCCCATTCCCCGGTCACTGCCAGTTGTAAAATGGATGATGAATACTATGGAGTATGGCCACTCACCCATAGCTAAAGCCTCCCCCATTGGCCATGAGCCATGACTCATTCTCACTGTTCAGGTGCTTTATGAAGGCGGAACAGGCCATCAAACAAACACCACTGTTAATTGTGGAAGCAATGAATGAGACCATTAAAAATGCATGCGTTAACATTGTCAATTTGTCATCATGAGGATATAGTCCTCCTGTCTGCCAGTTAGTTGCTCGATTCAGCCTTCAGGGAATCCATGGGCTGAAAAAGAAAAAAGAAAAAACAGATCTTCTTCTAAGGAGTCTCCTTCACATGGGGACTTATGGCAAGCAGGTGGAACTGAACTGACTGCTGCATGCAGTGCTTGATAAGCTGAAATGATCAGTTATGCTCTGTCTGTGCTGCATATATTTAATTCTCTATACTTGCTTGCAAGTCTGACCTCACTCCACTCCAGTGCACTGATTACATTCTCAAAAGACTGATCCGGTCTCAGCCGGAGTTGGCATTCTGAGCTCTTGATCTGGTATTTTGAACATAAAAGCTTGTGTTTTTCACGCATACAAAAGTATAAGTTGTTGTGTGTGCAGTGTGCTTGTTGTGGGTGGCCACATGTGTAATGCAATTATAGATCGTGTTAGTTGTTACAGATTCTATATGGATTTAATAGTATGCAACAAGTGAAGTGGGCGAGAATCCATCCTACAATGTTGCAATCACATTGGATATCACTTCAGTGTTTTATTTCTTAATCCAAATCATTGGCTGTTTCAGTTTCTGCAACGGACGACTTATAGTAAACCGATTACTCTATCTCTATATGATCTTTCAGAATCCCACTTTCATTATGTGGCAGGATTGTTGTTGATTGATATCCTAGTGCTAACTCAAGTCTGCATGCTACTTCCATGATGGTCATGTGAGAGTTAATGGACAGCTAAGTGGGCACAGTGATTCACTCAGCTCCTCTTCAATTTGATCAACTTATCTTATAATACGCTATACGGCTATACCCCTCTCCTGGTCTCCTGGCCGGCAGGTATTGGTTTACCTCTGCAGGAATGAAAAGAAAACAATAAGTGAATTATTGGGTTTCACGCCGTGGGCCAATGCACACAAAAATGAAGCCCCCTACAGTGACTTTGTTCTAAGAATCTAATATCATGGTCAAATCGCAAGACTAGAAAGACATATAAGCCTGTGTCTGGTCTGGAGGCTTGATTGACCGTTTCTTTTATTACATTAGATTATTGAGCGACCTGCTATAGCCAGGCAGGGCCATTCCCCATCATGACCTGTTCAAGGTATAAAATATCCTTACTCCAGGCGTTTGGTTTCAAATCCCATACTTATCTTAGATACAGCAGCCGTCCATTTGGGATTAATGTCCCTTTGAGAGCAATGCATTTTTAGCAAGAGGAGTGTTTGTCACAAATCATGGCATGCCACTACTTGTTCATTACTTGCATTAGCCTACATTATTGCAAGATCTTGGTATTCTGAGATGGGCCGATGTTTGAGACACACATAATCCAATGTCAAACTAGTAACAAAACGAAAGCATAAACACAAACATTCAGGTTAGAATAAACATAGGCTACAGAAATATAACAAATATCGAACAATAAATAAAACAACACAAAGAAAATACAAACACGCCTCACTGGCACTGCTGCATTAGCCTGGTGGGGCCTAGCCTCGCCTCACCAGGCTTTCCACCACCTCGGAGGAAAGCCTGGTCTCTGTATAGTCCGGTCGGGAGCGGATGATATCGTTACGTCATGTAAAGTCAGGAACAATCAAACGGAACTTCCTTTTCCCTCAAACCGGAAGAATAACAATAAAAGCTCTCGTAGCCTGTAGCTTTTTATTGAGAAAAATCGGTTTGAGGGAAAAGGAAGTTGCCGCCCGATATTTTACGATATATATTTTTGGCTTTTTCTGCCTTTATTGATAGGTTGAAAGTAATTTGACAGGAAATGGGGAGAGAGATGCAGGGGGAAGACACGCAGCAAAGGCCGTCGGCGGGATCTGGAGTCGAACCCGCGGCACGCCGTCAGGCTGGCTCAGCAGCACAGAAGTGTAAAGGCTCATTCATAGTCTGGATAGTCTGGCGGTGGCGGTCGTTTACTCTTCACCGTGGCTCGTGACGTCATGTTGTAGTTCGGTGGTCACCTCACCACCGAAAATCCAGACTATGAATGAACCGTAACACTAAAGTCCTATTCATACCTCAGTTTTAGGTGATAAGGTGACCACTGAAAACTACAACATGATGTCATGCCACCACGGTGATAAAGCCACTATAATATATAGCGTTCCGGCATAAATGAAACATTTCCTCTTTTCACATTGGCTCTTCTGGCACAGTTGTTAACTCAAAACCAAATTAAATTGGGCAAATAAATCACATAAGGAATAAGGAACATAAACTAAAAAATAATCACAACATAATTGTGGCAGCAGTGACACTCAGATTGATTTACTGAAGCCATAGTGCTTTTGACTTCTTTGTGTTCAATGCAACTGTGGGTGGAGAGGTTTTATCATTATTAAGCCGCTACCCTGCTGTATGTGCTCAGAAGTCCTGTCTGTCAGTGGAATGGGATTGGGAATGGGTTGCTTTGTGGCATGTGATGCAGTCAGCAGTGCAGCACGCACGTACACACGCATGCACGCACACGCACACACACACACACACACACACACACACACACATGCACACACCACACTACAGTGCCTACTACTGTGTGCGTTGAATTTTCAGCTGAATGACTGTATTTTTCCTGTCATGCATCTCTCTCTCTCCCCATGTGAGAGAGGATGCTCAGTCACCAGGAGCTCGGAGCACATGACTCAGAGACGGCGCTACCTTCCATTATCCACACTTACACCATTGATATCAACCAGCCTATTAGACGCTTTCCTGGGCTGTCAATGCCGACCTTCATGACATGTCCAATGTTCAGCATCCATCTTCACTGGAGCTTCAGTGGTAACTGACCACAGGGAGGCTTCTAGATCACTGCTTCTAAAACATTTTAATCTTGCATTCATTTAGACCTGATGCTGATTCTAAAAAAATGGCTTCTAACAGTTTTCTGAAAACCCTATGTTTGTATGTCAGTGCATGGTGCTCAACCTTTTCCATGTCAAGGACCCCCAGAATTATCTGCATTTGGCCACGGATCCCCATCTGGAAATATGTTTTTCCAGGGACCCCCCAGAAGCAAAGATTTGAGTTAAAAATGTTGGCTCTGAAAGAATATATATTCAAAGATTCGTGTCACAATCTTTCAACAAGCTTGTAGATCTGCTATTTTTCAATAGCTAAACTATAACATAATCCTTAAAACACCAAAAGGGGTTCCCATCCCCATTAAGACCTAGGCTGATTCTACAAATGCAAAAGCTGAAAATGCATTTTGTGATGTTGAAGGCTGCAGATTCACTCAGTGTTTTCTGGGTATAAGCTTTCAAAAAGAGTCAACAAGTTGGAATACATTTTAACTTGTTAAAGTATTATTAACATATTCGACATCGGTAAATATCGGTTATCGGTATCGATAGCATTAATAAATGCTGTTGACAATGCGTGCGTCTGTGGGTGCACGGGTGGTGGGAAGGGGTGGTAGATTCAAATATACTTCAATGTGACAGAAGGTCACTCCATGTGATGAATGGACATGTTATGACATGATCTGTGTTCACCAGGGAATGCAAAATGATTAACGATGACAACCAGATATTGTATAGATATATGTAAATTTAGAAACCTATCAGTGTACATTTATTTCAACCAGTATTCAATCTGCATCATTTCCTCATACAGCTAAAGCCCAGGGAAATAGTAGCAGTGGGAGGATTACACATGCACGCACGCACGCACGCATGCACGCACGCACGCACGCACGCACGCACAACCCTCTCAAGGGCACTTTTAAAGAAGATGAGGGCTGTGACACACAGATTTCAACCTTGAGCAAGATACAGACCTCGGCCCTAACTGATCCTGATGAGCAATTTGGTTCCTGGAAAGAGAGAGAGAGAGAGAGCGAGAGAGAGAGAGTGTGTGTGTGTGTGTGTGTGTGTGTGTATGAATGGGCACATTGTAAAGCTTTGGATAAAGCTGCTATATAAATGCTTCACTTACCATTTCATTAGGCATTTGACTCAATGACCTTATAGTGTTTGTTTGTGTATGTGTGTGCGTGCGTGCATGTGTCACGTGCGTGCGTGCGTGCGTCATGTGTGTGCGTCACGTGCGTGCGTGCGTAATATTTTTATTTACTATACTACGGTCACAGAATACAGGCCTGTATTTGGTTGGACTTTTGGACTACATTGAGGAGACACATTTAAGTCTGTGAATGATGCCAGAATCAAAAACAAACAGTTTCTCCACATCAATCCTTCCAATCAATCGTGTAAGCTGCTTCGCTAGAGGAATATCCCTTATCATCCTCGCCTTGAACTGTTTGCATCCATTCCATGTACCATGTATTTAGTCCAATGATGTCTGGAATAACCTAACCATCTGTCTATATCCCCTGACTTGTGATTTGTTTAGTTCTTTCCCACACCACTCACTTGTGCTGCAATTCCCTTACTTTTTGCAAACTTCCAGCAACATTCCGCTGCTTCTCTGTGCAGTGTGTTCATTACATTTGCCCTACATCTCTCCTCTCTTGCCCTTCTCTTCATGCCTCATGTGCTCAACCGCCCATATGCCCTCCATTGTCTGGTCATTTCAAGTCCTATTGTGTGCTGTCACGTCTGTGGCCGTGTTACTGTAATGTTGTCCTGTCCCCCCACCTTTCCGAGGGGTGTCCTCTCCTGCTGTGCACGGTGGGAGTTGAGCCAGAGTGACAGGATGAAACTATGCGCTATAAATAAACCACATTTGCAGTGAGTCACCAGACCTCTGCTCCCATGCACGCACACGAGCATGTCACGAGACAGCCGGAGACAATGCCTTGCACCTCGCACCTCGCGGGCAGCCTCCACGTGGCACCGCTGACAGCCTGAAGCCACAGGCCACTGCCTGGTGCCCGTGGCCAGCCATCCGCCAGTCAGGCCAAGCAACAACACGGTGAACTGACCTTGGCTCCTCTTACTTCCACAGTCAGAGAATCAAGGATATGGAGCAGAGATGAAAACAAGGGTTTCTGGTCCATGTCAACATACTCTCAGTCAAAAGGACGGTTTTACTGAGTAGGCAATGAATGAAGCAAAAAGAACGGAATTGATTATTGTACCGGTTGCCTTTTCCCTTGCAGACTTTAATTCTTTCTCTGCATAAATAGTTGGAGATCATGCTTCTGTTTGCGTGCACGGCACACATTCATACTTGCCCATAATAGGCGGTGTTTGTGTCTGCGGTGCCAAGCCACTGTTGTGCTCATCATCATAATGCCATTCATAATGCCAGCCAATCATGAAAGGAGATTGCAGAGCGAATGAATCAGCATTCCCCCACCCCCGCTTCCCCTCCACCCCCTCACAATGCGTGGTTTAATCCTGGTTGGAGGCTCGTGTACTGCATGGTAAAATACGTGACTTGCTTGCGAGAGATAATACCGCCCACCTGACCGTGGATATTATCTAGATGTGTTGCCAAAACGATACAGCGCCCTGCATTATTGGGATTATTCTGACGACGTGCAGCTCTCACTCCCAGCTCAGCCCTGCGCAGGCCGGATGAGGAGCGTCTCAGAAGATGACACACACATATTTGACTTGGCACCGCCATTCACCCAGCTGGCTTAATCACAGTGGGACTCCGGGCTACGACGTCACAGACTGTTTTATAATTAGCATCATTTAGGCATTTCATCCACAGCGACTTGGACTTGTTTATTGGGCTCTAGCCCATTCTGACCTGAGATCAGATTCATACGAGGTTTCCACTGGACACACACTGGTCTGATTAACCCATTCTGACCTGAGATCAGATTAAAAAAATGTCAGTCGTTCTTCGATAAAAAAAAAAAAAGCAGACCCACAAGCTCGTAGCGCGCCACTCGGTGGCGCGCTATGAGCTTGTAGATCTGCTATTTTTCAATAGCTAAAGCATAACATGATACTAACACCGAAATGGGTTCCCTTCCCGTTCAGAATGGGTTAAAATAATCACATAGACCGCGGAGAGAACCGTGCAGAGCCTCAAGAGATGGGTAAACAATGAATCATAGCCTAAACAACAGTTTATCTAAATAATATTTTGTACATTTTAAACTAGAGATGTCCTGATACTGTATCGGTATCGGGAAAAGTATCGGATAGGCCCTTATTTGTCATATCGGTATCGGTGAATATGCCAGTCTAGCCACCGATCCGACACAGGGATAAGGGGTTGACACTATGTCAGCCAGGTAAATAAAATGTTGGGGCATGTGGAGTTTGTTTTTGAGTTGCCCAAACTGCAAGTGCACATGTGAGTGAGGAGTCTGCTATAAACACAGCATGAGTTCACAACACTGGTATCGGTATTCCCCTATTTGAAACTATTATGGGACCTACTGTATGGTAAGCTGGATACCAGGTATTAGGTATTTCTTCTAATATTATTGTCTCATTTTGTATGTCTGTGGCAAAAAAAGGGAAAAAAGCCAGCATGGAGATGACCCCTGGTTTCATCTTGTGGCCAATGTATTCTTATAGACTTATACATGTTTCTCCACTACATCTTTTCTGTATTCAATGCAATTGTGAACAATAGCCAAGTAAGATAATATATAAAATATCCACTGGCCAATCATACGATTCACTGCAGCTCAACAGTCAGTGTGAGGGGTGGTCAGCCCAGGAGATGTCTATGAACTCTGCGTTTAAAGGCTTGAAGGCCATTGTCTGTGATGGAATCTACTACATGCTCTGGTAGGTAGGCTGTTCCTGCACTCGGACAGTAGTGTGGACTGTGGAGAAATGTTCTGTCCAATTCGTGTTTTGGAGCCTGGTGGGTTCAAGAGCATGTTCTGGAGTGGCTGTGCATATAGGCGGGTGTTTCGCCGTCTGACACATGGTGGAGGGAACATTCTGTGTTTACAACATTAGGCCTACATATTAGTGTGCATGATTAATAACACCTGCTTCTGGCTATGGGAGAGAGTAATGAGCACTCATTACAGCACAGTCTTATACTCACTTTGTACTAATATAATAATAATTATATTATGTGATTTAATAGATAAAACATCTAGCATCTGTAATGCTTACTGTATGCTCTCAAGTGGAAATGCTGGTGGTGCTACAGTATATGCTTGATTTCTGAGCAATTGCAATTATTTGTCTCTCTTTTTACATACAGTATACTGTATGCCTTAAGTAGAAGATTGCCCTCGTAACAAAAGCATGCTCTTGACTTGTGATTGTGTGTGTGTGTGTGTGTGTGTGTGTGTGTGTACATGCGTGCGTGCTTGTGTGTGTGTGTGTGTGTGTGTGTGTGTGTGTGTGTGTGTGTGTGTGTGTGTGTGTGTGTGTGTGTGTGTGTGTGTGTGCGTGCGTGCGTGCGTGCGTGCGTGTGCATGGGTGCGTGCGTGGGCGCATGCGTAATTGTATGTGTGAAGAACAAGAACACAGACAGATGGTTGTTTGATTGCGCCGCAGTGTTTCCCAGTGTATCTCTGCAGAAATATTTACCAGCCGTGCTTATTTCAGACATCTGCTACATGATCCACCCAATGGTGCTTGCAGTTGCAACCATGCTTAAACACAGCTTTTGTGTGTGGTGTGGTGTGATTGTGATGTGTGATGTGATGTGATTGTGATGTGATTCTATTCAGTGGCTATTTTAAAAACAGGAGTAAGCGTGCATGGCTTCATCCTGATCGCCCGTCTGAGTGAGACGGGCTCTATAATCTGTCATCCTGGGAAAATTCCCCCCCCCCCCCCCCCCTGATTCCCCCCCCCCCCCCGGGCCGATAAATATAGTTTCCTCGTCTATTAGCTGCTCATCAGAGAAATTGTCGGTATTTGTTAATCTGATCTCTCTTAATCTGGAAATCACTTCCTGTTCATCCAGCGAGGGATGATAATGTATTTGTCTGTGACACTTGCTGTCATTTGTTGTTGTTGTTGTGGACGGTGGTGCAACTGTAAATAAAAACAACAGCTGATGCTATAGTATTTCCTCAAAAAAAGAGATATCAGTATCCATATTTGAACATACACTTGCCTTCATATCAGTCCCATGCTATACATTGTGGGATACACACAGCCACTGAAATGCCCACCAGAGTGACTGGTGAAATCTGAGGATAATATTATACATACACTGCACTGTAGGCTACGTCCCATCGGGGTCAAACCTTCACTTCCCTCTGTTGTGGAGTTGTCCTATCACAAAAAGATGGCCACAATATGGACAATGTTAGATTCAGCCACTTTATTGAAATTGTACAGCGGAGCCTCATTGAAGCCTAGGGCCTATAAAGCCCTCTGATAGTCTGGCAAAGTGGTGGATGAGGAGGTATTAAAGTTTGATTATCCATTGAGCAAGCCACACACACGCGCGCACGGCACCGTTCAGACTAAAGTAATCAAGACTCCGAGTCATTGTGGTTTGGCATCTGTTTAGGAACCTGGCCCATCTCGCCCTCCGGTTGGATGACGTGTCTTTGTGGAGTAGCTGACGTCAGAAAGGTCAGCTTGAAGCGAACCCACATGCTCTGTGTTGACGGAGACAAATTGCGGTGATGTTTCTGGACGAGGGGTCGAATAAACACTGTCGACGCTGTGAAAAGGAATTGATTTACGGCCCCAAAAGTCATCTGTGATGGACCTAGCCACCCCCATCCCCCCCTTACCCTATTACTGACTTGCACTTTTGGAATAACAGTCTTTGTGTGAAGCACAGACTTAACATGATCAGATTCTGCTGAGAGAGGCGCTTAGCTTTCTATTCTCCATTTCTCTAGCACTCACAGTAACAACAAGACAGGACGCTACAATGTTTTTACTACAGCACAGCACTTGGTGTTGTAAGAACGGCCTATGACCACGCCTCCCAAGGCCTCGAGGGTGATTTTCATTGGATATCGCTGATGCCTCCCTAGTCCCTAGTGATTTTCATTGGATAGAATGAACCCGTTCGAACCCCACCACAGGTGTCCTACGTTTGACTGCAAAGCATCTCCGAATAGTCAGACAAATGCTTAGGCTTCACTCACACTTTTCGATCTAGCATACAACATTGATGCATGCTGTCACGGTCCGTGACATGTTATGTTTTCTTGTGTACCTTTTATTTTGTAGTATTGTTTTGTGCCATCCTGTCTTCCCCTGTAGTTCTGTACCTGCCTTGTCTATAACCTGTGTTGTGATCAGTCTTTGTTTTCCACCTGTGTCCTCTTAGTCCCCCAGCCAATCCCTGTCTTGATTTTGAGTTTTGTTCACCTGTGTCTAGTTATCCCATGTCTATAAGTATGCCCTTGTGTTTTCAGTTCTTTGTTGGTTCGTAAATTGTTGTCAGTGTATTCTAGCTCCTTGTGGTTCCTTGTATATTTCCTAGTCCCAGTGTTTTTCCTTGCTCCTAGTTATCCCTAGTTTCCTCGTGTTTCCTGTGTTTTGTTCCTGTACCTGGTTTTTGGTTAATAAACCACCGTGCACTCGACCTGCCTTGTGTCTGCCTCATCCTCTGCCATTGTCCTGCGCTTGGGTCCTACACACCTCTGACTCTGATCGTGACAGTACGAACCAACCACGATGGACCCAGCGGACAATGCAGAGGTGGACGATTTTTCCAAACTGCTGCTCTCCATGAGTTCCATAATGGAAGACTGCCTTCGTCCGTCCACCAGTGCAGAGAAGAAGATCGAGTCTGTGAAACAGGTTCTCCGCGTGGCCTACTCCAGGCCCGACCTAGCAGGCAAGCTGGATGGGGTTATTAAGGGGTTGTGGGCTGCCATAGGCAATGTGCCTGCTAGCCTTCGGGCTGCTAGCCTCCGACCTGCTTCACCACCTGCTCTCCAGCCTGCTAGCCCTCAATCTGCTTGCCTGTCTGCTCACCATCCCAGCTTGCCCTTTACCTGGAAGAACTTTGGGGTGACCAGGGAGGTGTTTTTTGAAGACGGTGAGTTCCTTGAGCAACTTGCTCAATATTGGAGGAGGGACCGTGAATTTGCAAAGTATTTTGCGTTTTTTCGGTGGGAGAGTCGTGGTGCCCCTCAGCCTCAGTGGGCACCTGGTTCGATTTCTCCAACCTCCTCTACACTTCCTGCCACCCACGAGCCTCTGCTGCCCAGCGCCCACGAGCCTCTGCTGCCCAGCGCCCACGAGCCTCTGCTGCCCAGCGCCCACGAGCCTCTGCTGCCCAGCGCCTACGAGCCTCTGCTGCCCAGCATCCAGGAGCCCCAGCTGACCAGCCACTTTGAGTGTCCACCGGCAAGCGATACTGAGTCCTCGCTGTCTAGCGACTCCAAGTCTCAGCTGCTGTCCGGTGAGGCCAAGACTCCACTGCTGCCCAGCGTGACTCCGCCCCCAGCCCTGCCTGGTACCTTATCAGCCTTCTGTACCACTATCCGGCCGGACCCCCCGTCGGCTGCCCACGACGACGTCCTGCCGGACCCCCCGTCGGCCGTCCCCGCCGACATCCTGCCGGACCCCCCGTCGGCCGTCCCCGCCGACATCCTGCCGGACCCCCCGTCGGCTGCCCACACCGACGTCCTGCCGGACCCCCCGTCGGCTGCCCACGACGACGTCCTGTCGGACCCCCCGTCGGCCGTCCCCGCCGACGTCCTGCCGGACCCCCCGTCGGCTGCCCACGCCAACGTCCTGCCGGACCCCCCGTCGGCTGCCCACGCCAACGTCCTGCCGGACCCCCCGTCGGCTGGCCCCGCCGACGTCCTGCCGGACCCCCCGTCGGCTGCCCACGCCAACGTCCTGCCGGACCCCCCGTCGGCTGCCCACGCCAACGTCCTGCCGGACCCCCCGTCGGCCGTCCCCGCCGACATCCTGCCGGACCCCCCGTCGGCTGGCCCCGCCGACGTGCCACCTGACCCCCGCTCCTCGCTTCTAGTGACTGTGTCTCCTTGTCCCCAGGTTCCCCTGTCTCCATGCCCTTCTACTCCAGTTTCCCAGCGTAGCTCCCTTTCTCCGTCTGCCAGCCCCTTTGTCCCCCATGTCTCAGGCCCTCAGTTTCCCCAGGCTATGTCCAGTCCCCAGCCCCCTCTGTTCCACTCTGTCCCACCTACCAGCCCGTTAGTCCTTCTCCCTGTCTGTCTGTCCGCCTGTCTGTCTGTATGCTTGTCTGCTAGTGTGAATGCCTGTCTGTTTGTCCGTCTTTCGACCCCCCAGTCCTCCTGTCGCCCTTCTGACCCCTTTACCCGCCTATTGTGTCAAACATCATGTCTGTCTGCCTGCCTGATTGTCTGTCAGTTGATCTGTCTGTCCCTCGGTTTGTCCCACCTGTTGTCTGTGTGCTTGTCTGTGTGTTTGCCCGCCTGCCTGTCTGTGTGATTCCTTGTGTAGTTGTTTCTGTGTTTTGACCGTTTTTTTGCCCTGCCCAGTCCATGCCAGTCGGTGTTTAGTCCTGTGCCCCAGTTTCTTTTTCTAGCCCCTGGTCCCATGGCCCAGTATAAGTATGCCCTTGTGTTTTCAGTTCTTTGTTGGTTCGTAAATTGTTGTCAGTGTATTCTAGCTCCTTGTGGTTCCTTGTATATTTCCTAGTCCCAGTGTTTTTCCTTGCTCCTAGTTATCCCTAGTTTCCTCGTGTTTCCTGTGTTTTGTTCCTGTACCTGGTTTTTGGTTAATAAACCACCGTGCACTCGACCTGCCTTGTGTCTGCCTCATCCTCTGCCATTGTCCTGCGCTTGGGTCCTACACACCTCTGACTCTGATCGTGACACATGCTAGATGCATGCTAGATGTAAACAAAGGGTAAGAGTCAATGCATTTCCAATGGAAGTCACATGGTTTGACACAACATTTTTGTTGTACGGCTTTCGGCTGTGTTTCGACTGCCCCCTCATACAACATAAATGTTGTGTCAAACCATGTGACTCCCATTGGAAATGAATTGCGAGCTTGCATCAGTCAATAAGTCTCATGCATCAGCTATACATCAATCTGTTGTGCACGTGTGAGTCAGGCCTTAGTGTGAGGGAAAGGATAGGGTAGCCTCAGTACCTAGGCTTTTATTTTCGTTCACATCGGCATAAAAAAATGAAAACCTGGTCTATAAGAGTGAGAGTGAACTACAGTGCAGAGGAGCGTCACTCGGAATAATGGTGTGGTCATCACGGAGGGGGGCAGGGGCGGGCGATCGGTGAACCAATATTCTCCAGCGCTTGCTCCATGCGCTCCCACCCCTCCAGACCAGAATGCACGCTGGCTGGGCCAGGCTAAGGATAGGATTTTTTTTCTTCTTTTTTCTTGCAATAGTCTGACAAATGTGTGAGGTTTTGGTTAAGGGTAGGGTTATTTTTTCTGTGTGAGGTTAAAGTTATATGGTTTGGATTAGTTCTTTTGGTTCAGAAACCTTGGCTTGACATTCAACATATATGTTTCACACACAGTGTGTCAGGTGAGGACCCAGAAGCAGAACCAAGCAGGAAAACCGATGAAGTCCAATGGTTACTTATTAACACCAAACAATGCACGTGTAGCAGGTGCCAGGTACTATGCAGACATCAGTCAGGAATACACCACAACATTGATTATAATCTGGCAAGAGAACACTGAACACAGGGGGGGGTTTAAATACACAAAGACTAACTAGACACAGGTGAAACAGAACTACAATCAACAGATGATTGGCTGAGACGGCACAGACAGGACACACAGGTGAAATACAATTGCAATACAAGACGCACTGGTGAGACAAGACAGGTAGCAACAATTAGAGCAGACAGGAAACACTACAGGAACATAACTACACAATAAAAGTATAGTATATGGAGATGAGAGTGAATCAACAAATGGTCAAGCTGATAAGTCTTAATCATATAATCATTCAGACATTGTCTCAATACATTTTCCTTCCTGTTTTGGTGTAATCAGTGTAGTACGGTATACCTAATTTTATCATCTAATTATTTCGCAGGCCTGCGGAAGATAAATTCATTTCAACACATACTGTATGAATTTGTCTGTTTCTATAACTCAAATCGGCTGCTGAGCCAATCAAATTAACTTAAGCTATGTGAAATATCCCCAGAACAGGAAATGCATAATATTCCACCTAACGTAAAACTATAATGAGTAAATGAGGAATAGTTACAACTTTAGAATAACGTTATATTCACTATTCAAAAATAATAATAAAAAAGCTTCTCCGGTCAAATATTGATATGCGATTAAACATTTAATTAATGTTGATTACAAAGCCTCTGATTAATTCGATGTTTTTTAAATAGAGTCCCAGCACTATTTGGAATCAGATTGGCCTTGAAAAATCCATATCAATTCAAAAGACTTCTACATGCTATATTCAGTAATGATGTGCATGCAGACAGAGCTGTGGAAGACAAACCCCCAGCACCCCTATTCTGTGGCGAACAGTCGGTGAAAGCAGCAGATCTACAAGCTCGCTGAGAATTAGGGCGAGTAGTACCTTCTCATGCACAAAATGGCACATGACGGGACATGGGATTTAGCATGATGTGCATCCTGAGCTTTCCTTCTGTTCAAGTGCATATATTATTTTTCTTTTGCAACAGTGCTGTGGAACTTTCTAATCTGCTCCGAAGAAGGCTACTGCCGAAACGCGTCAGCGTTCTCAATGAAAATTAGAAATTGCATCTTCTGAGCCGGTCTTGCATCAATTATTTTGGAGTGCCACTTTTTCCACTTTGTTGGTTTTAAAGCTGAGCACCCACTGCCTCAACCCAGGGCGGTTTCCAGAGGAAGCACACTGCTTTTCTTTCTTTATCTAGTGATGTAGTATTTACTAATAATACCTGATGTGTATTTTCATCGTGAATCCATGAGTGCCTGCTTGTAGCGCACTGCCCTACTTTTTATGGAATAATATCTCCACACATTTCTCTTGGGTTGCTTGTATTAGTGACTGTGATCTGGGCCGCTTGGCCCTTCACTATGGATACCAGGTCTGGCAGAATGCACGTGTTTTCACTCTACTTTCAATGATGTCACATGTCGCCTTTGTTATTTCCCCACGTCGATTGTAGGATGCCGTGACTCTGGCCAATCAGCGCCGCTGTTGTGAATCTCCCACTGCTACAGGCCATTGAAGAGGTGCCCTTGCAAAGCCACAGGCATACCTCCCGTCAGTTAGCATCCTGAAATTGTGTCCACTCCTCCAGAGGCTCCCTCCGAGCAGCTCTCATTTGTGTTCAATGTTCTTGAGTGACATCTTGGTCCCGTGTAGTGATTTGTCTCTGTCAAAGGAGTGGCCCTGCCTCTATAGCGTCCCCTCTATCAGCATCTCTGTTACAACTTGTGCGTGAATGTGACGTGCGTGCTGGCAGCTGATGCATTTTCTTGGTGCCCTCTTTTCAATTAGGGCCCAATGAAAATACCTTTTTAGGCCCTTGAGTGGTTTGGCTAGCAGCAGCCATGGGGGCCCCCGGGAGCATAATGATGCCTGGCACAATAGAGCCACTGTTCTCCGACTCGTTCCCAGGACACCACACAACATGTGCCATTGTGTGCTTGTGCTTTGCTTGCCCAACCACGTTGCTCGGCTTTAGCCAGGGACACCAAGAGGCCTGACTGTGCAGTAAAGCCCACAGCAACGTCGTGAGCGGTAACGCAGGCCCGGAGGGCTTGCTGCTAGGTGGAGAGACCATTGGTTTATTCACCTCGCCAATTGTTTCCGATGTGTTCGGATAATCTTAGCGAAAGCATGCGTTTATAAGGAGGCAGGCTTGCAGAGCGGATGTGCCTGAGGGGGGGAGGGGCGGCTGCCAGAAGTGGCTCAGAACAGAGAGTCCTGAGCACTGCTCCCATGCTGGCGCTTCTCACTAAAAGAGAAAAACCCCAGAGAAAAAGTGACATATAGAAACGGTTAACGGAGGCACAAATACACCCCAGAGCCGTTCCTAGCTGGTCATAGCTGGTTCTGCGTTCTTTTCATCTCCCTGTGCGGGTCCGACTGTTAATGTTGTGTGACTCCTCTCTAGACCGCTGCACCCCCACCACTCCTGCACTTCGGCCCCTGCTCGCGGGGGCATAACAAATGGGGTCTTTCAGGGCCAGCGCAATAGGGGGTCTCAGTAGACAGCAGTGTCTGGGAGATGCATGTCACAGGCGGGCATTCAGGTCCCCACGCACCAGCAGGTTAGCTAAGACACCAGTGCTGCAGGGAGAGCCGGGGATGCAAGGCAAGCGGAGCCGAGGGGCCTGCAGCGGAGCCGAGGGGCCTGCAGGGGCCTGACTGTACAAAACGCTCTGTGTGTTGCAGCTGACTTTCATGCTCTCTGCATTGAGGAAGCGCCAAGAGAATACCTGTCAGTTGACGTGTCAATTACATAATTGTGGGACGCCCGTGGAATCCACAGTTTAACTTTCTGGTTGCTGTAGTCGCGGTTGGAAGGTTTTTATTCAGTGGATGCGCACGCACGCACGCACGCACATGTCTGTGTGTGTGTGTGTGCGTTTATGCAAGACATGGTGTCTTTAAATGTTTAGGTCTGTGTTCCAGCATTTCTTGGAAAGTGTTTTAGAACTCAGTCACGTTTCTAGAGTCCTGGAAGGAAGCTTGAGGCTCATGTGAACAGCCTTGTATAGTAGTCGTGGCATGCCTCATTTATCTTCCAACATTCCTTGAGTGGCTGGTAACAGATCTTTTTTGTTTCATAGCATTAACACATGTTAGTGAGGTGTGGTGCAGGGGTAAAGGTCATGGAGTTCCTTCCTATATCCTTGGCCCTATACGCCTGGCATTCTCTGTCGCTGTGCTATAGTGACTCCTACAGGATAGTCAAGGTGTACAACAGGGAGCAGAATTGGGAGGGACAGCATGTCCATATATACGCACGCATTATGGATTCCCGGTTAAACTTCAGGTGAAGAAGCTAACGCTAAGCTAAGAGCTAAGCTAACGTTCCCCGAGCCTATACAGTATAGGCTCGGGGATCGTTATCTTAGCGCTTAGCTTAGCGTTAGCTTAGCGTGTAGCAATTGATTCAACCCACTGAACTTCATCTATACTAACACTACCAGTCTTTTTTTTTTTTTTTTTTACTTCACGGGTGGCGCATTGGGATTGTGATGAGACACGAGACAGCAGTGTGCATTCTGTTGTGACTGTATATTATTAAACTGCATGGGTCTGGACTCCAGAGCTTAAACAACATGTAGGCTACAGCCTCCCTCGGCTCCCAGGCTCCCAGCCTTTACTCTGGCTGGCGGCTGCCGTAAGTGCCGTTCCCCGATGCTGCTGACTGCTGAGTGCAGGGACTGTGGGAGCATACCATTATAACGGGAGGAGGGGATTTCCACCCGGCCGCTTGATGGCCCAAATTGATTCACATGTTGCTCACACTTTACAGGTTAATTGGGCTAAATTGTCCCGAAAAATCGCTGAATAAAAATATTCTGCGATTGGATTCGTATATTCGCGATTGACGATGTATTCGTATCGTCACCCAACCCTATGTAATCCCGCCACTCTAACCATCCAAGTCTGAACGTACCTTTAGGCTGATCAACAGTGCCACTTTAGGTCACCCAGTGGTATTGCAGCTGTTGAGGCCTTGTACTCAGACAGACAGACATACACTCAGACTCAGACATACACATGCGGCCAGTCATTGGATCAGAGGAGACATGTGGTTGACTACAGACCAAACAGTGTATGGGTTAGCAGTGAGTGACACAGGGATACACCTGGAGGGGAGTTGGCACAACAACTATATTGTGTTGTCTGTGTTGTCTGCATTGTACAATTTACAATTACAATTTAGGCATTTAGCAGACGCTCTTAATCCAGAGCGATTTACAATAATCAAGAACAAAAAGCATGGGAATACATCACAAAAGCATTTATCATAAAACATGCGTAAACTAAGAAAGAAACAGTGGAATATCTATATTATGAGACTATACATATAAACTATATATATATATATACTACTATGCTATACATATGTACTATGGCGTGCTATGACTATATACAATGCAATTATAGTGCCGTCTACATAACATGCTATAAGTCTGTATCAGATGCTATCTAGTATATTGTACCTAGTATATACGCTCATATTAAAGGCATGTGCAATTTTTAAACTTTAAGTACCACCCTGACACAAAGAACGAACTACTTAATATATCCAAATGTATCAGTTAGTTTGAGAGGTTAGACCAAACGAATATTTCTGATGAATACACTATAATTTCATGGTACCAAGAAATGACACCCGTGAACATTACATTACAACTAGACATCCCCCAAGAAACGCGCCACGTTTCTGGGAAACTGCAGCAGTGCGACGTTGCTCGCGTGTGGTGTTTTTATCTTCATGCCAAGAGCTGAAATATTTTCAACCCAGCCGCGTGGGAGCTTTTTTTAGATGATCGCTTTCCGTTTTCAGCTGGGAAGAAATTGTTTTGAGCAAGTGTTTGCCAAAACCCACGCAGGAATTTGAGGCAGAATTTACACTCCATTGATAAATGAGGGCCATAGATTCTAATGTAGCCTGACAGCAAATTGCGGGTTCGAATCGATTCCCGATCCTAACAACGTTTGCTACGTGTCACTCACTGTCTCTCTCTCCCTGTTTCTTGTCTCAACTGTACTGTAAAAAAAAAAAATGTGTACCAACTTTGAATATATACTCCTTGATTTCTTTCAAGCGTAAGCAATTCCCAAACCAGCTGTCTTCAAAACCCTGACCCCCGATCACTGTGATTGGCTGAGATATGATAGGCAGAGGAAGTGCCCAAGGCTATTCAGCCCTCACTCACCTCAGGGGCTTGCTTTGGATCGTCTCACGAGCCTCATATACAGAGGGTTTTGAGTGAAATTAAACCCCAGTGCGCATCAAACTAACTGAGTTGGAATGGAACCTTTGTGCACTATCAGTCTCAATGTTTGTCAAATAAAAATAAATGGTCTCTGCTGTAAGTTCATCACTCAAGACAGTCATTATGAAGGCCTTGCTCTGCCGGCCCAGCAGAACAAGATGGCTGCTAGCTTTTAAAGCATAGAAAAGTGAAAGGCACAAATACTTTTGCTAACGGCACCATTATTTGTTTTTCTCTCTCCACAGATTTCTGAAGGAAAATAAAAAAGCTGGTGTGCAGCACACACATCCAAAACATTCACACATCAAACATTTACACACTTAAAACACACACGTTCACAACTTCACATACACATACACACAACGAGGCACCGGAGGAGCAGAGATGAGTGAGGATAAACCAGCTGAGACCGTGGAAACCGCTCCTGCTGGTGACGCCAACACTATTCCTAACGGGAAAGGGCATGAGCCAGCGGATATGACCACAGAAACATCCCCCGCTCAGGATTCTGAGTAAGTATACGATCAAATAGTAAGAAGATAGAATAGTATTAGTATAGAAAGAATAGTACAGAAAGTAGAAAGTTATTTCCTCCCAAAATGGGAGGGAAAGTCCTTTCTGAGTTCATGGAACTGACATATCTTATAAGGCCTATTCAAATTCCAGTTTTACCAACAGATGTTTTTGGGAAAGCGGTGAGTGGCTTACCACCGCAGCGTGGTGACGTCATGTTGTAGTTTTCACCTTATCACCTAAAAGTGGAGTATGAATAGGCCTTTACGTTTAAGCAATAAGCATACTCCACTTTTAGGTGATAACCTACTCACCTTTTAGGTGAAACTGTGATCACCTAAAAGGGGATTGAATGAATAAATATTGAGAAAGCAACAAATTCCATGTTGAAATTCAGTGCACGTTGATCTCCATATTATGTGCAATTGGCTCCATAGTCCATACAGTATACGTGCATTTGACGTTTGGCGGTGTAATTTCACGTCATCTAGGGTTGACCACCGCATGTTAGACGGCATGTTAGATCCTCCAGATGTCCCGACTCGCCCGACTATTAGTTCGGGAAGCCTGATGTCGGAAGGAGTATGTATTGCGCTTAATCTCTCTAGGTCGACCATCGTTGCTTCCAGTCATCCCGGTTCTCCATACATCTGGCCAGCTCGTTGGTGCTTTGCGCTCCTGCGTCTTTCTTGAGTACATCCACATATGTTAATGTGGGACGTCCTCGTGACCGGTGCCCGTGTGTTGGTTCCCACAGCACTACTTTGTTGGCTGGCAGCTCTTGATGTCTTTGGCAGTGCCCCGCTAGTCTCATTCTCCTGGCTGCTACTTTCTGGCTCACCCTTGGTATTCCCTCATACAGGGTATTGTTGGTAACATGTACGCTCTTGCTGTTGTTAAGTACAGCACGCAGCATTCTGGTGTAGCACCCGTCAAGAGACTTCTGCAGGGTTGGGTAATCCATATTAAGAAAAAACCTAAAACTAACACTAGTCAAAACTAAGCCGTTATAAAAAATAAAACTAAATTAATTTGCAAACCCACTTTAAAAATGATTCAAAAAACTAAACTAAAATAGAAAAAGAAAACTCAAAATGAAATAAAAATGAATGACAAAATGCAAACCGATAATAATCTTGAGGTCTGGCTTGAGAGACTAACTGTTTCTCTTTTGGTGTAGAAGACCTGACCTGCTTTGCCCGGATAAAATAAGACAGACTTTGTCTTGTTTCGTCACCTACAGTAGATGCAGCCACATTAATCTTGACCATGGCTTTCGTTAACAGGTTGTTTGTGTGAGTGACTGTGAGCCCAGTCAATAAACATTCAGGAGGCTGCCTGTTTATCTGAGGGTCTGTGTAGCAGTTTTATTAGTCATGTAAGAGAGAAGGATGAGGCTGGCAGGGCACTGCGTCAGGCACCCAGAACTTGAGGCAAGTAAATTGACCCAATGGGAGCCAACCCAGGGCAAAGCCAGGAGGGGAAAGAAGCGTACCACCTATGTATAGACGTGCTGCGACGCGACAGCTTGGCTGACAACACTGAAGAGTCTCATGTTGAATAGGAAATTGTGGAGGGCAGCGATCCAGGAATCCCGAGTTGGTGTTGGCTAGACCTCACTCTCGCAGCAACTAACTAGTCATGTAATCATCTATCTATCCAATAGGTAGATAGATATCCATAGACGATCTTCAAGGGTTGAGTTTGTATATATTTATTAGTTTTTTTTGTTGCTGAATATTCACCCATATTTGCAGAATGTTCGTCAACCGTAGAGACACACGCTATGGTTCATGTGGGTTAATCCACTGCAGAGTGGATCATATTGTTTTCTCTTATAACAGGACTATAACTGAGGTTGTCTGTTGTTTCTCCTCTTTGTGCTCTCATTGGGCGATGGATGGTTCCTCTCTCTCTACGCTACATTGTAGGGAAGTTGTTCCCAATAGTGCTCAAAATGCCAGGTATGTAACACTGATGATGAGCAGAGCATGTGTGTCGCACGTGCCCCTGATAAAAGGATTATTCATTGTCTGGATTTTAGGTGGTGAGGTGACCACCGAACTACAACATGATGTCACTGAGCCGCGGTGAAGAGCAAACCACCGCTCTCCCCAGTCCTTCTCTCAGTTGTTAGTTGTTACTCACCACGTCCACCACTCCACGTTATTACAGCTCTGGTGGTCACCTCACCACCGAAAATCCAGACTATGAATAGGCCTTTACTCATCGATACTAAATATAAACACACGGACAGAGAAACTGCATGACAATTTAAGTCCTGTCCCTGGTTGTGTTGAAAGAGAGATTGCAGCGTTGGCATTGGGATTCCCAGGGTTGTTGCTGGCCTTTTGGGGGGTGTCTTTTGTATGTGTGTTGCTCTTGTGCCCTCATGTTCTTACGACAACTGTGTTTCTCTTTTTCCCCGTGAGTCCCCACAGAACGGCGGACACGGAGGCCAACCGCGCAGACAGCCAGGAGTTCTTATCGAGCATGGACGACAAGAAGACCACTCGCTTTACAGATGTACGTCTGTTTTCCCAGTTGTTCATTTTGTATTTTAAGCAGCATGCATTTGTGGGTCGCGGACACAATTTTATGGTTCCCTTTATGTTTTGTTTCCTACATTTTGTTTTTCATTATTATTATTATTATTTAAAAAAAGATTCACACACAATGTGAAAAAGATTCCTAAAAAAACCCACATTTCTCATGAACTAAAAACGAATTAAAGGATTAGAAAACTAATGTTTAAGTATATGAAAACAGCCGATCAACAAGCTCACAACGTGGCGGGAAGCGACCCGTTCTGAGCATGTAGATCTGCTAATTTCACTAGTTTGGGTCCCGGGGAAACGTCTCATTTATTTTTGGAGTCTTGAGCTAAAAGGTTTGCACTACAGCATAATACTCTTAACCCCCTTAATTTCTCTCTTTTGTCATTGGCATCAGTTCGAGGGGAAGACCTCGTTTGGGATGTCGGTGTTCAACTTGGGCAACGCCATCATGGGCAGCGGGATCCTGGGACTGGCGTACGCCATGGCCAACACAGGGGTCGTCCTGTTCCTGTGAGTTCGCACAGCCAGATGAATGTAGACAGTGTTGATTTCCTCGACTAATACTATGACAAAACAATGTTCGTCGACTATACCCTTTTTCAGTGATGAAAACTAAATGGAAACTAAATGAAAACTAAGCTATGATGACTATATATACTGTATATATATATATATATACTAAAACTAAAAAATATATTGACAATTTCGTCAACAAATAAAAACTAGACCAAACTCTGGAAGGAACTAGTGGTACAAGAGATACAATATAAGTCATTCATTTTACACTTGGTTGCAAACACGTCACGCTGCGATGCGTTGTGAGCTTGTAGGTCGGACGCGTTGTGAGTTTGTAGGTCGGACGCGTTGTGAGCTTGTACGTCGGATGCGTTGTGAGCTTGTAGGTCGGACGCGTTGTGAGCTTGTAAAATCAGCCATTATGATGGCATCAAGGCCCGCCAAAATACATTTAGTCGACTAAATCAACTGTAGATTTAGTCGACTAAAATTAGACGCTAAAACATTCCAGGTGACTACAATGTGACTAAAACTAAATTAAAACTATTCAAGAGACTATGACTAAAACTAAAATAAAAAAATTGCTGTCCAAATCAACTATGGAAGAAAACAAGTTGGACAGATGTTGACGTATCATGGCGTCAGTGACGTGCTCTAATAGGTGAAAACAGCTGCGATTGCAATTTGCAGCCATTACAGGAAGCCTGAGGAAGGTCGCAAGACCGAAACGTTGCTCAATTAATAAAATTGCTCTGAACTAGCAAGTGGCAGTGTGCGGATGTCCCTTCTTCCACATTGTATACTCTTTGTCATCATCGCACCTGCTCCAAATTGCCTGCCGGGTGTGCGAAAGTCTTCTCTCTACAGCCATTACAGTTAAAACTGGAGCTCGCAGATGTTCGCTGACGCAGTTCAAGCCTTCCACTTATTGTAGATTTTCTCACTGGAGGTCTGGGTTTAACGCAAAAATAGCACTTAATTGTTATAGGCAATTAACCCAGGCAGGCAGCCTGTATTTGTTGAAAGCCCTAATTGAATGCTCGGTAGATAAATGCTCTCTACTCTGATGGCTCATAATAACGCACAGAGACTGATGATGCATTAGAATCGTTGTTTGATAAGTATCTGTGTCTGAGATTTAATTAAATTCAGGTTTCAGGCTCTGTGATATAATGAAGTACAATGGCGGTGGAATTGAGTTATTATGTAAATGGCACAGCAGTACACTGCTGGCTGCTGTGAATAATAAGCACACAGTTTATACATTTTTCACAGTGACTAAGCAAGTGCTAATACAAGAAGGGATTTAAGAATGGCTACTGAAATGATGGTGGCATCTCTTCTGTTAGGGGGAAAACAGGATAGGGGAATCTTCTTCTATCTAGGCTAGGGGAACGCAATTCAATTCAAATCAAAAAACATGATGCAAATTATGCAAAAAATATCCCAAAAATATGCGACTGATCCAGCGCGAATCACACAAAACGACGCAAATGACGTGAATTACATGACACGAATCATGCACAGTGACACAGTTAACGCTAAATGATGTGCCATGAAAAAGTGTGAAGACCTTCAGAGCAGTGGTTCTACAGAACCGACCCGCTCCAAACTGGCATGCAGGTGTGAGCCTGCTGTAGTAAGTAGTAGGCTATTTGAATTAATCAAATTAAAGCGCATGATGTCATTTTAGATTTAGTTCACGATTCATAGGTAACCAACCAACCAGGTCTTCAGACACTTTCATGGTTTATTACTGGTGATTCTCAAAATAATTCAGCACATGTTTCCAGAGGCTAATCTAACCAGATAGCACAGAGTAGATCTACACTGCACTGTGCACCCTTTGTCCTGGAGACATTTTTTCACATCTCAGCACTCATTTACAAGGTATCTGGTGTTGAATTTGGCCCAGCTTTATCTTGTTCTTTAAAGCATTCTTGGCCCCATGCTGTGAGCCTCCATATAATAGCCCTTTGATTAAGAAATTCAAGGCAGCCCAGACTTCTGCAGTCATACAGTATATAGCCATGGGTGGTTGTAGAAATCTGGGCTGCCTGATGATTGTACTGTATAATACAAAAACAGGACATGCAAGGCCATAGAAATAGTACCTGCCTGTGGCTTCCCTATTGCTGAATTCCACTGTTCTTTTCACTATTTTTGAATATATATATATATTCTGGGCCATCTACAGTTACAGTGTGTTGTCAGGAGGGTATTCAGTTTACTGTAATTTTGCTTTGAACCTCATTTCCCTCATAAGGCAATCCTTTGACAAAGCTGTCTCTTGAGGAAAAGATGCTCCCCACTTTGGAGAGCATCCACTGAATTTGAAAGGGAGGGTGTCTGTAACGTTGCAATGGTTATGCTCTGGATGTCCTTTCATTTTAACCATACCTATCTATAAATGTTACGCCTCATACTACACCAGAACAGGTGCACGGGAGATGTTGTGACTAGCCGAGCTATATGGTAATTTGGCCATTGTGATTGGTCAGAAGTTGGTCTGACATGCAGTGAAAAGAGTGAAATGCAGCCACAGTTTGGAAGAGAGGCCTCCATCCATACGTTTTTCCAGCAGTGCTGGCTGTAGAGTGTCCGCTGTAGCGCTGCAGTCAGTGTGGCTCGAGAGACAAAGTATAAATTACGCATATAGCGGCCTAAGCTATTTTGGAGATGTTTTTGCCTATATGATGACATCCTCAAATTAGCGACTCCAGGGTTAATGTGGTTATAAGTCAAGTAACAGATACTATAAAGGAAAACAGAGCAGAGCTGGCACGTCTACTGGAAGTTCGGCGTGGGAGTGCGACCAATGAGAATCACAGACACTGGAAGGTTGGCGTGGGAGTCGGACCAATGGGAATCACAGACACTGGAAGGTCGGCGTGGGAGTCGGACCAATGGGAATCACAGACAAATAAATAAAAGGTCTGCACCATGAGTCAATAGCTTTATTGATGAACCTTTAGACTAAAATAATACTATATTTATAATATTATTTCTCAAAACGAGCCCTCATGTAAACCACTGCGTGCATACTCGTATTTCTAAGTGACGTACTGTAACAGTCCTTCTTAGGGTTGTCCCGATCGGATATCGGGGGCCGATCACGTCATTTTCAAATGATCGTAATCGGATCGGGAGCCAAAAAACGTGATCAGGACATCCTATCAATATTATATCCATATCATGATATTAAACTGGTAATTGTCTTGTTATTTGGGATATTGTACTATAGTGATATGGCATAAACGTGTTCTATAAAATATAAATATCGGATCGGGGAAAGAAAATCGGTATCGGCAGATGCTCAAAATCAAATGATCGGAATCGGATCGGGAGCAAAAGAACGGAATGGGGACATTCCTCGTCCTTCTATTTGAGTAGTACTCTCTCCATCCCTGCCTGCAGGTGTTATGTCATACTTATGACCCATGACGGCTTGTGTGAGGCACGGATTCAGGGCCAGTTCAGTTCACTCCAGCGGTTGCATCGCTGGCCTCGGGTGGGATCATGACCAATGCCTTCCTGGAAGGAAACGGGTCACACTTTGTCATGTAATTACCGTAGGGCTTTTCGCCGAACAAAGAGCGTGTTTATACGGTATTTGTATAACATGGCAGTCCCTCGAGTCTACACCCTGTAATCCCCAAAAGGTTGGGCCCATTTTCACACTCGGGGATTTAACCACACACTAATACGTAAGCCATTTGAAAACGGACCGATCTACAAGCGTGTGGAAACAGGGGTGAGATAAGGACGCTTGTGAGTCATGGTGTCCTCAACTTGCGGTTTGCAGTGTAGTTTCTATGTATCTGTTCACAAGTTGATGGATAACTTGATGAGTAGTAGGCTACAGTAATTAGAACTTAGGACCAAAATGACATTTCGCTCCACGTTCTTTTCTGACTGCTGACTGACTGTCAGCAGATCTGTCCTCCCACCCATGGCACCAATGCATTGGTCGACTGTTTTCCACCACAACGCATTCTTCCACGATGCTCGGACACATTGAGCCAAAGACAGACAGCCAAGAGTTGAAGTCGAGGTGAAAGACGTGCCGCTTGGGCATTCCAGCAAGACTGGACTGAGAGAGAGAGAGAGAGGGAGAGAGAGAGAGAGAGAGAGAGAGAGAGAGAGAGAGAGAGAGAGAGAGAGAGAGAGAGAGAGTTTTGGTTGGCAAGAGCAACAAAAGGGGGAGAAAATAGATTGGTAGTACTAGTATAGCTTGAAGAGGGCATGCCCCGTGAACGTCAGTAGATGAAGTTCTTTATAAATTGAGGCCACACCAGGGCCTTTGGCCAAAGGATGGCGGCTGGAGAACTGACACATTTGAAGATATGGACAAAAAAAAGGGGAAAAAAGCACTGCAAAATTAAGTGAAATTAACTACATTGAGGACTTAATTTGCAGAAAAGTCCAGAATAGTTTTCCTCTCACCCCAACACGCCTTACCGTTGCCTTGTAAATATATTTCCCATTTAAAAATAGCCCATTTGATGTGTGTGCTTATACTGCTTATTTCCTGTGGTAGCGGCCTAGCGGCTTGTGCAATGTGCAGCCAGCCTAGCCCTGCTGGAGTCCAGCCCAGGGTGAACCAGAGCCACGGGAACCCCGCTCTTCAAGCTCATGCTCTGTTCCAATATCCAACAATCTCATCTCCGTGCCACAGCTGCATAAATAAGTCTACAACCTAATGCACAGATTAAGAATGTGATCTGTTGACCACATTCACACGGCCGTTTTGGTTCTGACTTCAAACTGGGGGGGGGGGGGGGGATTGGAGACTTTTTCTTAGGCCATTGAGGAAACTAGAAAGGGTTGTATAAGTAATAATGTTGTTTTGTTAAGTGTTAAATAGCTTTAGATATTCTGATGTGTGGCATTTATTCAGTAACAGGGGTCCCTCTCTCTGCTTATCTTTAATAATACCAATTTTATCCAACAAGGAGTTAAATTGGAAGCGATGAAACAAACAAAAATATACTTAATAGCAGACACATTTTAACCGAAACACTATACAATTGGATCTGATGAAATATCTTTGATAGTTATCTTTCCTTATTTAATCGGCATCCTGACCTGAAAATGTATTTTCTGTTTACTAATTAAAGAGCTGGAGAGATGTCAATACCTCTGTTAAAGAACAAACACTGTAAAAGCAATGATTGATATCGGAATATTGGACATTTCGCTTTTTTAACAAAAAAAAGTAAAAAAAAAAGAGCTTAGCACTCAAAATATAACTTATACCATTTTAATATTATTTGTTCATATGTCTATTTGTTGTATATCTCCTCTGTAGGGTCCTCCTGACAGTAGTGGCAGTACTCTCTTCATACTCCATCCATTTGCTGCTCAAGTTATCTGGTATTGTAGGTATGTATGTGCATACAGTTGCTTGCATTTACACATGAATGTGATTTGGCACCTACTGTAGGACTTGGAAGCCACCTGACACATTGGTGGGGGACATTTTTCTTTGCAAAGAAAAAGCTCTTAAAATATTAGCCTTAATTAGTGGCTCATGACAAAAATGTTCAATAAAATATCAACATTGATGGCTCATACATACAGTATCATACGTATCTTCATGTTCTCATCAACATACCGCCCGGTAATGTCTAGACATAGGCCTAGTTCATAGCACGTATCACAAATCTTTATGTTCATGTGTGGTATTTATAATATTGTATGGTATTAATGTAATATGATCAGTTTAATGTATGCTTATGCTATGCTATAATGTAAGTTACTACAGTAGCTACAAGGTTCAAGAGAGGTAACTGCAACTGGATTGTAACCCTGGTCTCTCGTGTGGGAGATTTCAATAGTTTAGGTACAAGGCCTTTGATGTTGTCAATCTTTTGGGGGGCACAAAGCCAAATGCCAGGGCAAAGGAAAGGGCATCAAATAAACTTCATAATGTCATGGCCTTCCATGGAATTTCCTTTCCCACATATTGAAACATTGTACAGTAACCTGTCATGTCAGCACAGATCTCAGTGTAGATTGTGTTAATTTTCCCCAGTGCCATTAGTGCTTTAGTACAAAAAAAGTGTTTAATCTCAGACATTATACAACAGGTCGTTTTCAAGGAAGCAATCTGATTGGTTGAAGTAGCTGTGCTTCAAACGAGCATGATGGAACACCTAATCAAAACCAGTGTTGGCAAAATATTACTTTAACACTAATATACTACTTATTACTTATTACTTTTTAAAAAAGTAATAAAGTTACACTACTTATTACTCCCTGAGAAAAGTAACTAGTTACTTATTACTTTACTTATTACTTTTTTCTCTCGCCCCCAGTAATTGCATATTTTGTCCCCAAAAGTCTTACTTTGCATTTTCAACATTAGCAGTCCCCCCTCCCCTATTCTGCAGTGTTTATTTAACTCATGGATCCATTTGTACACATAGATTAGAAGTAGATTTCGACATGGAATATAGCTTCTTCCGTATGCACAACTTGCAGCGGACAATAATGTTCATCTCGTCTTGATCACGGACATACTCAAAATAATGCGAATACTTCCAAGTATTGAATGTTATAACGCTTTGTTGTGCCGGTGTTTCTGTCTCCTCCACCTCCTCCATTGTTAGTTTATTTACATCTCTTCTCTCTAACAGTGCAGTCTAACGAGTTACACACACTAGTTTAGGTTGTTGTTCCGTGTTCCAGACGGTTTAAGGCCTGCCCTTCTGCATCCGATACTTCACACATACGTACCGACGAGTGTGCATCGTTGCCGTATCCGCTCTAGAGTCTAGATCTAGAGCGGATCAGCAGTCTGCAAAGCAACTTGACTTCAACCCAGTCTACCATTATAAATAAACACTCAAACCCACAGTTCCACCAAGGCTCGTGAAAATAGTAATAATATTACTTTTGAAAAAAAGTAAATGTAATATTATTACTCAAAATGTGAAAGTAACTAGTTAAGTTACATATTACTGGAAAAAAGTAATAATATTACTGAAAGTAGTATATTACTTAAGTTACTTGCCAACACTGATCAAAACATAAAAAACAGCTGTGCCGAGTCTCGCTGCTCTCCCAGAGAAAATACCGGTAGTTACATTTTAAACCAAAAACACTCTCTCACGCAGTGTGCCAGTGATCACCCTCCTTTGTGCCAATGTTGGCACTGGTAGGTTGCCTACCCTCACAGTGCAGCATGATGTGTTCTAATGTATGGTATGTTGTGATGTGTAATATAATGGTGTAAATTGTGTTCCAGGAATCCGTGCGTACGAGCAGCTGGGCTACAGGGCCTTTGGGACACCAGGGAAGATGGCTGCTGGAATTGCCATCACATTGCAGAACATTGGAGGTAGACACACATGCACAGACGCATGCATGCATGCATGCACGCACGCACGCACGCACGCACGCACGCACGCACGCACGCACGCACGCACGCACGCACGCACGCACGCACACATGTATCGCACGCACACATGTATCATATGATGGTTTAGGACAGGGGTTTTCAACAGGTCGTCCGTGACGTTATTGCATGTGGTCCCTGACCTGACCATGCATTTAGTAATGTAGGATTTGTAGATTTTTTTTACATTGTCTTTCTACTAGTTGAGAAACAGTGAACTGAATGACCTGGTGACATTGATGACCGTCCATGCAGTCATTTACTGACAAGTGGGAGGTCAAGAAATTCAACAGAATCTCAAGAGGGGGAAGTTTACCGGAATGTCTGGATGAGTCATGATTATTAGGAAATTATTAGTCAATTGACCATTGGTTGAGAGTTGAGACACAGTGGGATGTTGTATACAGGATGCATAGCAAGTGATACAAAAGCACTAATCTTAGCCCATATCCCCACCCAACACCACAGATGTTCCCCAGGTTAAAGTCAGGGTGGTGGTCCTTCATTCACAATCAGTTGAAAACCACTGGTTTAGGACATTTGGGCTTATTTTATTGCCATGATAATTGTTATTAACTTTGCACTTTCCAGGGGCCCCTAAGCTTGAGCCTCCGTGTGAAGCTCAGGGCCCCCCCTAGCTCAGAGGCCCCTGGGCCTGGTCCCAACAGGCCCGTTGCATACATTTCGATCATGAGTTTAGCTTTTCGACCGTCCACTTTTCATTGTTCCCTTTACACTTTAATTTTTTGCCCAATATTTTGGTCAATAGGTGGCAGCACCCATGCAGAGTTGCACACTACTAGAACACAACACTTGCACTGTGCACAGAACACCACTCAGCCACAGAAGTAATAGCTGCACAGACACAGGCAACACACTACCCCTCTATAACTATAACACACTTACACTTATACACTTATAAACTAATCTATAACTATAACACTACACCTCTTACTGTTAGGTTACTATAAGTCAGCGGCAGAGACGTGCAGAGAGTGTTAGAGGGGCAGGGGTTGATTTTTTTTCACCAGAGGAAAAATATTCTCTATGAGGCAGTTCTCTGGGCAATATCGGTAGAAGGCGCAGTGGAGTAACTAAAAGTATTTTTTTTCCGGTGGAAACAAAATCCCCTTTTGGCCAAAAAGTACCGTTTATACGTGTGGTGAGGGGCTCAGAGTGCTCCCACTAAGGAAAGTAGGCTTTCTAATGACACAACCTGCCTTTGTTTTGCTGAGTAGCAAAACACTTTATTTTTATTTACGCTAAAGACGAGAGGCTGGTCTGCATTCATGCGAGCGGCGGAAGTCGAGAGTTACATAGCAACGCATTAGAGCTATGGATTGATTGATTGATTGATTGATTGATTGAATACTGTATGTAAGGAAAATACACTTGGATGTCCCCACTCCCTAACCAAATGGACTACACAGCCTAATCAACACATAGCCTATTACTGGCTGAACTAGAGAGACTCACACACACACAGTCACACACACACACACACACACACACACACACACACACACACACACACACACACATGTTCGAGAGAGAGAGAGACGCAGCATGCATGCACAGTGCATCTCTCCATGTGTACGCAATATTTTGTTATCTCTGTGTGTGAGAGAGAGAGAGAGAGAGAGAGAGAGAGAGAGAGAGAGAGAGAGAGAGAGAGAGAGAGAGAGAGAGAGAGAGAGAGAGAGAGAGAGAGAGAGAGAGAGAGAGTGAGAGAGAGAGAGAGAGAGAGAGAGAGAGAGAGAGAGCGTGCGCTCGCGCGCATGCCTCCTACTCTGTGGCCCTCAGTACTAATCCACAGCTTCCTCCTCTCCACAGCCATGTCCAGTTATCTCTACATAGTCAAGTATGAGTTCCCTCTGGTCATCCAGGCCTTCCTGAGAGTGGACAAGCCTGCAGGGTGAGTGATATGTCCTCCTCTGTGATATGAGAACTGCCTATGTGGGCATTATGTGGGCATAGAGGTAGGCCTGTCACTAATTATTATATAATCGCAATTATATAATTCTGGACGGGAACCCCTTTTGGTGTTTTAAGCATTATGTTATACTTTAGCTATTGAAAAATAGCGGATCTACAAGCTCATAGCGCGGCACTCGCAAGCTTGTAGATCTGCTATTTTTGAAAAATCGGGAAAATGTGTCGCAAATCTTTGAATATACATATATTCTTTCAGAGCGAACGTTTTTAACTCAAATCTTTGCTTCTGGGGGGTCCCTGGAACAACAACAACAACAAGCTTACAGCCTCTCTCCCAGTGTATTTTTTGCCTGCAGCTGTACACCACCAGGCAGGCTCAAATGAGATGTCCCTTTTCTGTTGTCACTCAGTGACGCTTTGTTTGTGCACCAAGGCATAGGTCTTCAGCATAGCATGGCCAGCAGGCATCACTCTCTCAGTGTGGGGTACTGCACGTGGTTGCAACGTGTGCAAGCGTCCGTTTGTGTGTGTGAGTCATCCGGAACGAGCTTGACAGATCTATCAGTCACTCAGGAATCTTCCTGTGCATTCGTGAACAGTTTGAGAGAGAGAGAGAGAGAGAGAGAGAGAGAGAGAGAGAGAGAGGCGAGAGGCGAGAGAGAGAGCGTTGCTTGCTGATGTGTGAAAGTGCCAACCATGCATCGTCTGCGATCACAGCTGGTTCTTAATTGGATTGAACCTTTGCATTGTAGATCTCTGCTGTCGGGGAGAAACCACCTAACTCCAACATGGTCATTTTTTCAGGAAATGAAAAATATACATTTTTCAGGAAATGAAAGAAGCTCAATACAGCAACCCGTGACACAAGCTTTTAAAATTCTCAAACAATAGCAGATTTTTCAAAAAGATTTGCAGATCTACACGCTCATAGCGCGGCACACAGTGCGCAAATCTTTGAATATATGCTTTCACAGCGAACGATTTTAACTCAAATCTTTGCTTCTGAGGGGGGGGGTCCCTGGAACAACATATTTTCAAATGGGGGTCTGCAGCCAAATACATGAATATACATCCTTGACATGAAATAGTTTGAGAACCCATGTTTATAGACATTTTGTAGAATCTGGTCTCAGTCCTAAATGGGTTAAAAAGTATAAAATAGGGCAAAAACACCAACAACAAAAAAAGGTGAAATATGGAGGCAGAATGTTTTTTTGCACCACAGCATCTGTATCTGCATCTGTCTGTGTTTTTGACACGTGACTGTGTCCCTGCAGGGCCAGATGGCCCAGGGCAGCAGGATGGATGAGCCTCTACCGTTTTAGGAAGGCTTGTGTTGCATGAAGATCTGCTGTGACGTCACCGTGAAATGAATCACCTCAACCGTCCAAAAACAATCTCTCACACACACATGCAAGCGCGTGTGTGTGTGTGTGTGTGTGTGTGTGTGTGTGTGTGTGTGTGTGTGTGTGTGCACGTGTGCGTGTCGGATGGATTGTGTCAGTGTAGAAGTGTGTCATATGTTTGCTTAAGGTGAAATCGCCGAAATCGATTACTCACCCCACGGAGAGTTGAATTTATGTCAATCATTTGATAACCAGCATGCAGTGGTTCCCTATGGAGACCCAAAGAGTCTCATTTTGTGTCTCCATAGGGAACCACTACTCGTGTCGATCGGCTCTTTTCAGTCAAAGCTTTCCCCACAAAACAATAACAGAAGAAAACGCAAAACAGACAAGCCCCGAGGGACTCTGGTCAACCATATAGCTGGGTTATTCAATCATTTTCAAACACACGCATAACTGCCCAACCTGTCGTCAGATATTTGCGAACGCAGTGAGCCACTTACTATGACAGCGAGGGCTGAATGTCTGTGTGTCTGTGTGTCTGTCTGTCTGTCCCGCTGTTACACCACCCGCCCGCCACCAGAGGGCGCAGCTGTAACACACACACACAGGGCGCAGCTGTAGCGCACACACACACACACACACACACACAACCACACACACACGAGCTGCGTTCGCTTCCCGCGTTTGCGCGTCTTACTTGTGGCAGATAGATCTGGACGATCAGCATCAGTGGAGCTCTAAATAAGACAGTTGGTCACACTGACAAACCATGGACTAAAGGCCTATTCATACTCCAGTCTTGAGGTGATAAAGGGACCACTGAAACGGTGGTTATTTGTAAAAAAAAAAGAGAGACGGTGTGTTTGGGTGAGCGGTGAGTCGCTTTAGCACCGCAACGCCATGTTGTAGTTTCCAGTGGTCACCTTATCGCCCCTAAAACTGGAGTATATGAATATGCCTTTAGTCCTCCTAGCTCTCTTCATTGGTCAATGGATGCCAGAGGAATGCACCAGTGGCCCAGTTGGCTGGGCTGAGGAGAGAGCTGGTCAGGTCAGTCAGTCAGTCAGTCAGTCAGTCAGTCAGTCAGTCAGTCAGTCAGTCAGTCAGCCATCAGTAAGTCAGTCAGTCTGTCAGTCTGTCAGTCTGTCAGTCTGTCTGTCATGGCCTGATGATTGAGTGTACGATCGCTACCATGTGAGAGTTCATGCTGACTGCAGTGTCCTCGTTT